>NC_091822.1:146796449-146891449 GCF_038994185.2 Dermacentor albipictus | reverse complement strand
GTTCCACTTTTTTCCCTTTTGCTTTTTTTTTGCTTGCCGTTTGCCGGGCTGTTCTTGTACTTTGGCTAGTTTTTATGCAGCCAGCGGTGCTGCTGCCTCCCGCAGCGGAGCTTCCCCTTTTGCTGGTGATATGCTTTCTTTCTTTATTTTTTTTGCCTTGATGCTTTATTCGTTCCTGTTTGCGCCTGCTGCTACCGCCGCCGGGAGTACAGCAGCGGTAGCCAGGGAAAAAGGAGGGCCGCCGGACCACACGCGCCAGGCCAGGCTGACGCTGCTGCTGTTGCTGCCGCCGGGGCTGGGAAAGTAGTTTGTGTGTGTGTGTTGCTCGAGCCACAGCTTCGGGGCACCCCCGGCGAGCGCCGCGTTTGTTGGCTTTTACTTTGTCGTCGTAGCCGTCGCCGTCGGGCCGCCGCGGGGTGAGAGCAGCGCGTCGTGTGCGTGCTGGTGTGCGTGCGTGCGTGCGCGAGGGGGTTGCCACGGTCGATCGAAGGTGCGTAGCGGCCAATGATCGATGAGCCGGGGGTCCGAGCTCCTTCTCTCGTGCGCGCGGCAACAACCGACCGACGCTGCCGCCTGGCCAGACCCGCCGTTAATGGCGGACACCCCTGCGTCCACCCGCCGCCGGCACAAACACGCACGCACGACCAACAACGAGCGAGCGAGCGAGCGAGCGCGGCCTAGACACCTCCTCGCTCTCTCTCTCTCTCACCCTAGTCTGCTGACGCACCGACGCCACGCACAATGTGCCGCAGCATGCTGTGGACGCCGAGGCGACACCGGCGACGCCCCGAAAAACTCAACCTCCTCTTCGTCCTTATTCCCTCGTCCTTTTCTTTCGGCGCAAACTTCTTTCCTCCTCACCCACTCCTCTCAGCGTCGCACTATGCGCTAACAGCGTGCCCTCTCCCCCACCCCCACCCCCTCGCGCTTCTATTCTTTTTTTGTGTGTGTACTCGTCACGAATGCCACGACAGACTTCGACCCATGTGTCCTGTACAGTGCACCCAGCCATGCAGCACCCTTTCGCGTCGCCTTTACAAACGCATAGCTGTTTTGTCGTCTTCAGTATAGTACGGCATTTCGACGTCTTGCGAAGCGTGTATATGCGCAATTTTGTTGAGGCATTCATTTAATTTCGTTTGCCGAGCACGTCCGTGTGATTTGATCAACGGTCTTGGCTCGCTTCGACTCTCATTCACCTGAGGCACGCGGCAACCTGTAGCCATGTAGAGTCAAACCGGTTAAAGCGCTCGGGAAATGGAAAACGACCTCAATGGAGGTGGTTCAAGCAGATGGCATGGTTTTCGAGGGTGTTTCATGATTTCTCTCAGAATGCATTTTGATGGTGGATCAATAAAGCAGTGCAAGAAAAAAAAAATGTCAAACGCGCGCGAAAGGCACCTATACAGTGCAAAAGTTCGCGTTTAAACTTAACTCAACCTCACTCTCAACCTGACCTAACACCAGAATTTTAACGAGGGAATTCGGGTTACTTACTATTTTAAAAGAGTGTTGGCACGTCATTACTTCACGTGTCTTTTTGTCCAATGATAAACCAAGCCGTTCGAAACAGTCATGTTCATGAAAGCTGATACTGTTGCACCGCAGCTATATATACAGATATGAAGGTGGTATCTTTCCTGAAAACGTTGCATTAGCAAAAATTATTATTCCTCAAGCATTTCTTCTTCTTTTTTTCATTTTGACGAATTGTTATTTTCCCAAAATATATCTGTTTCGGAGGGCCCGATTCATCACTCGGAAGAGACGCGAAGACAGCAACTAAATAGAGAGGGAGGTGGAGCAGAAGGAGGACGAGAGTTGCTTGCTGCAAGCGGACCCACTCTTGCTAACGTTACCAGCAACTGATCCGCCCGAACGCCACCTATCAACCTCGATACGGTCTGAAGCACTAACTGCAGCAGGCAACAAAAACAAGTTGACATGGAGCCCGATACGTTGCGCGTTCACCGAACAACGACGGCCCACATGGCTCACCGGTCACTTCCCAACCCTGTATCACAGAGGACCTTTAGGAGGAGCCGAAGCACCTCCTTCCTAAATGGCCAGTGTGCTCGCGGGAACAAAGCATCACTTGCAACTAAATATACTTAAAAAATTGTATACAAATAGCGAATGTCGCTAGATATTTCTATAGTGTGACTACTGAAATGGGTAAATAAGGCACTGCCATAAACAACTAACCCAACTTCCACCGAAGTGCGAAGCAGTAAAGCCAAAAGTACTACGTGCAATGTCATGCGGTAACTGGGGAAAGTAAATGCTTTCGTCCAGTGACAAAGAGAGAGAAAGAGAGGACAGGCAGAGAGGTTAACTAGAGGCGAGTTTCCGCTTTGTTACCCTGCACTGGGGTGGGGGATGTATGGGTTGTAAAGACGACAAAGAGCGAGAGGAGAAAATGAAACGAACAAAAAGAAAGGAAAAAAAAAATATCAGGTAACAGAAAAGGCGTTCCAATCACAGACGTCCAGTGACAAAAATTACTGTAGAGCGTATACGGGCTGTTCGACCTGTACTTTTCATGTGATTGCGTTGACTTGTACATTGCCTTCGCCTCCACTGTTCCACAAAAGCTGTGCAGTATTGCACAAGCTGACGTGCATTTCAGCAATTTGTAGAAGTACGAACTCCTACAAACACGGCATATGGGTGTGCGCATCGGTGAGCACACGCATTCTACTCTCCATTCGAATACCCTCGCTCCTAACCAGGCTAACCGCCCCGAGTATTGATTTCGACGAGCTGTGAACCGTGTGTCTACAAAGTGGCAGCGATTCAGTTTACAGCGCACTGCCGACCGTTATCACGTTCAGCAGTCTCTTTCGCAACACATGGCGGTTTCCACGAGGCTGCTTTCGAACAAGGGTACTTGTCCTTCCTCACGCTATTACCGACAGTGGTGGCTCAGTGGCTATATGGCGTTGTGCTGCCAAAAATTAGGTCCTGGGATCGATCCCTGGCCGCATTCCGATGGACGCGGAATGTAGAAACGTTCCTGCACTGTGCTTTGACCGCACGTTAAGAGCGCCAGGGGATCAAAATTAATCTGCAGTCTGCCGCAACGGCGTCTCTCTTGGTCGGTCGTCAAAGCACATGCATTAATCAGTCTCCGCCGCGTATAGCGTGTCTTCAAGCGCAGCCTAGCTGCCCGTATGAAGCCAACAGACAATTAAGCCAGCAGAAACGTGTAGGAGAAATGAATATTAATAACAATGAATTAATCACAGACACCCTTAGTAAGGGCAGGGTTCGGGATTGTCGCTATCGCCAGGATGGGCGTTGCTTGCTGCAGGCGGACCCACTCTTGCTAAAGTTACCAGCAACTGATCCGCCCGAACGCCACCTATCAACCTCGATACGGTCTGAACCACTAACTGAGGCATTCATTATTAACATGAATGCCTCTTCTTTCATTCGGTTGTTGAATAAAGCAGGAAACCCGTGCTACGTATTTCGGCCACTGTTAAAGCCCGGCGCGACAT
Organism: Dermacentor albipictus; assembly: GCF_038994185.2. Lineage (NCBI taxonomy): Eukaryota > Metazoa > Arthropoda > Arachnida > Ixodida > Ixodidae > Dermacentor > Dermacentor albipictus. The sequence goes on along the minus strand of NC_091822.1, from coordinate 146,887,946 downwards.
GGACTCACAGACGTCCGAGAGACGTTTCCACGGGGTCGGACCCGCACGGCGCCGCTCAATCTGCACATCGCCAGAAGCGCGCGTAAACACGAAGAGCTTCCTCATCGGCAAGCTAGGCGACGGGGGCCCTTTCGTGCCGAGGTCGGGAGAGCCCTTGGCGTCTCCTAAATGACAGTCGGCCGCCGGACCTCGGCGCGCAATTTGTCACAGAGGAATGTTCTCTCGCTCGGTGGAGCCTCGACGCACGTCGCGTCGTCGCCGCCAGCGTTCTCCTCTTTATTTTGGTTTTTCCCCATCGCCATTCTCCCTGCTTTTGCTCTGAAGATGCCGGGAATAGCAAGTGTTTGCGCGGCTTGAGTACAGAAAAAAAATCTGTTGTGTTTCTGACTTCCTTCGTTTCGCCTGTGTCATTATTTTGCTCTCGTGTTCTTATCTTGAAGTGCACGAAACAGCGCAAGCCGAAAGCAAGCTTAAGCTGTTTGGTGTCAGAGCGATACCGTTTTTCTTTTTTTTCGGACTTGAGCGACAGAGTGTTTTAAGACAGACAGACAGGGAGAGAGGGAGAGAAGAGGGGTGGGTTGGAATGGCGGTGCTCTCTTTGGGCTCCGATAACCATTGTCAACTTCAGGTATCGGTGCATCGCTCCACACCATGATTGCCTGGCTTCCGGACTATTTGCTCTGTGACATTAGCTTATCTTTCTTTTTTTGGAGAAGAGCGCTTTCGTTTTCTTGCGGGAGGCACGGAAGGTTCACTCTCCTTGTCGCAGTGCCCTCTGCTAGCCTCCCACCCCCCCTCCCCTCACTTTCTGTTCTGATTTGCATTCCGGTTATCTCTCAGTGCTAGCCCGTCTTGAGCGCATCTTTGCCTAAATGATTTGCAGCACGGAGTGACCGTGTTCTCCTTGCCGCCAATCGTTCGTCTTGTGAGAAACAATACAGCTCTGAAGCCCGCACATTTTTTCCGGGATGGGCAAGAGAGAGAGAGAAAAGTCACGTTCCTGACGAGCTTTCGAGTATATACTGTTGAATTTGGTTTTTTATCCAGAACACACCAGCAGAACAAATACTTATCCGAACTTCAGCCAAAAGACAACGAGAAACAGAACATCTTGCTGGTTTTGTTGACGGAGGTTCATTAATGATATTTGCGCAAATGAGCGTGCCTTTTTTAGGTAGTCTTTATTTTCTCAGAGTTCATTTGAGCTGAGGTGCTTGCTTGCTTGCTTGCTTGATTGATTGATTGATTGATTGATTGATTGATTGATTGATTGATTGATTGATTGATTGATTGATTGATTGATTGATTGATTGATTGATTTCAAGAAAAGCAGTCATGGTAGCCAGAGATTTTTAAAAATGGGCGGGAAGACAACGCCACATGCCCATCCGTAACTGCCTCGAGACCTTGGAGGTACCTGAACGGCCTGGGTAAGTAGAAGGTGGATGCGCATTCATAAAGGAGACATATGATGTAATGAGAGAAGGGAAGATGAAGGAAGATAAAATAAAAAGATGATCAAATGCATGGTAAGTCAACCGGAATAACTGTCTGCTTGGCCACTCTGAACTTGTGAAAGGGAAAACGGCCGTAAAAGATGAGGAGAAAAGAAGATATAAAAGGACCCTCTTGACACGCACATGATGAAGGCGCTCCTCAATGGTTACAGTCTTCAGTCCTTCGTACAGCCCCGATCATTTCAACGAATGCAACAGCGTTAACATACTTCGTGGGCCTGATAATCTTTCTGTTGGCCGACACGACACTCTGCAAAGCGGTTCTCATTTGGTGAAAGCGGACGGGAGACGTAAGCTAGTGCGCTGGTGTCGCTGCCAGCTAAGATCCGGAACAAGTCAACAGCGCCTACTCATTTGTCTGTCGCAAGTGGTGACCGCAACCCAATCAAAGCGCATTTCCTCCGAGTCAAGAACTTGGTGGTCGAAAGAAAAAAAAGAAACGAAGCGCAGAGGGCGAAGAACAAGGTTGGATAACGAAGGGAGGAATCCCCCCAACTCGCTCCGAAGCCACGTCACCGCCCTCCATCAGGCTCGACTCTCTCTCTCTCTCTCTCTCTCTCTCTCTCTCTCTCTCTCTCCATCAGGCTCGAGCAGGCACTCCTTCGAGAGCGGGCTGAACTTTCGCATTAAAGGTGCTGCGGCTCCGGCGAGCGCTCTTGACCCTCCCGTGTGGCTCCCTGGGAATGCCGAACGAACTTACGCCCGTCGCGTTCGCACCTGCCCATCGAGCGGCGAAGGCAGAACGCAGCAAGGTGACCCGTGAAATGCTTAGAGAGAGGGAGTGGACTTCTCAGAAGGAACTCCGCGACACTCGTCGATTTCTTTCTTACGCGGGCGAGGCATCGGCCACGCAACGAGCGAGCGACGAGTCTCGCGCAAGTTCGGCGTGACCTTCCGCAGAGCCCACACGCGGCCGTGTCCAAACCGTGCAGGAGCTGCCACCACGGTAGCGCACAGCGAGGGCAGGGAAGCGAACGGTTGAAGGCTGGGGAAACGAAGGGAGGAATGGGGAAGGCGAAGGGGCAGAGCTTGATTGACCAGCAACCCGTCGCCGACCACGGGTCGAGGGATAGCGAAGGAAGGCGAGGGAGTTGGCGACCGAGCGAGCGAGCTGGCGGCGTGGCGACGCCGAGACAAAGCAAGCAGCGTGGAAACTTCCCGAATAGTTTCGCGCCCAGAGAACCCTGGGCGCGCCGACGAACCAGCAGGGGAGAAAAGGGTGGGGGGAGGGCGAACCGCCGCCGCTCGCCGTCGTCGACGCCGGGGCGAAATTAGGAGGCGCTGTGTGAAAGGCCGGGGGGTTGTGCGGACGGCTGAAAGCGAGGGGCGCCGCGGACCCTAGGAACCAGCCCTCTTGTAGGCAGCGTCATGGGCTTCCCCTTTAAGGCATTATCGCGGGCGAAGCGTGCGGGAAGGCCGCTCGGCTCGGGTGTGCGAAAGTGGGCGCCAACGGACGTTCTATGAACTTGCTTCTCGTTCTTTTCATCGCAGACGATTTGTTTTGTGCAGTCAGCCGGCCTGTGGAACGCCCACATTAGTGAGCGAGCGAGTGAGTGAGTGAGTGAGTGAGTGAGTGAGTGAGTGAGTGAGTGAGTGAGTGAGTGAGTGAGTGAGTGAGTGAGTGAGTGAGTGAGTGAGTGAGTGAGCGAGTGAGTGAGTGAGTGAGTGAGTGAGCGAGTGAGTGAGTGAGTGAGTGAGTGAGTGAGTGAGTGAGTGAGTGAGTGAGTGAGTGAGTGAGTGAGTGAGTGATGTAACGCGAATGTAACAAAAGTTGTCTTTTGTTACAACTATACGTTTTCCCCATCCCGTGTATACTATAGTGAGCTGGATAAACACATTTAGATAACCTTACTGCCTTTTATTTTGTTGGGTCATCTCCCTCACTGAGTGATGTGGTTCACTTTGAATAAGTGAAATGAGTTAAGACTATTCGATAATTCCACTTATAAAGCCCGTTATGTTGAGAAGGCTACAAACGGACTAAATGGAAGTATTTACTGAGCAAAAGGTCTGCGTACGCGATGCTAGTCCCATCTGCAATGGGTGCAATCGGCTTCGTTCACAACCTTACTCACTTCACCCTCTTACCCAAACGGATTGCCATTTCGGCGGTCATTATAATGTGGCGATTTGATTCTGCTCATTAAGTTAGCCTCTGGATGGCTACATTGTGAAGTAAGCCGATATTTATGACGCCGTAGTATATATGCAACTTATCTGCAGCCGCTTTATTCATTTCTTGAAACGAATCAAGTGTGTCAGACTTTCCTAATCACAACTGTTCGAAAACTCCAATTAGAATAGATCTTATGCCGAAAAGCCACTTTTTGGGAGAGCTAGGAGATGGGATAAAATAGGAAAATTTGGCTGCATTTGGTAATGTCTGCTAAAGCGAGACAGGAGTAATTGAATATCGCTGGGAGAGACCCTGGCCCTGTAATGGACATTAAATAGCATGGTGTTGGTAATGATCGTCGCATTATCATAGTGAAAAAAGGTAGCAAACGCAAGAAGTGAAATGGGGTATATCAATCGCAAAAGATATAACTCCCGCGCGTTGTTAGCAGTAGGCGTGCCTTTCTGACAGTTACAGTTGCATCACAAACACCGACGCCACTCCCATTCGCTAGGTCCTACTGCTCGGACATCTGGATAAGTAGTGTTCACTGTAGCTTCGAGGCAGCAAAAATACACTGAATATGCAACAAGAATGGCTCTGTCACTCGTGCTGCACAGCATCGCGCTGAGACGGCGTCTTGGCAAACCGAAACGTGCAGGCGGCGTGGAGCAGCTCGTTTCTAAACGTCGATACGACAATAAGTGACGGCAGCGTATTATCTCTGCTCCATTTGTTTACGCCCACCCGAGAAAATATACGAAGGAAGAAGAGGAGTGGACAATAGTGGATATGCTCTAGCACGTGGAAACAAACAAACAAACAAACCAATAAACAAACAAACAGAAGTGAGTAAGACGGGAATGCCTTTTCTCGGACTTTGTTTCTACGTCGCTTTGTTTTACGCACGCCTACTTTCCTTCTCGAGATCGGCGCACATGCGACAAGCTGGAGCCATTACACCGGCGCTCTTCCTTTTGCTTCTAAACCTGACGTAGCGAAAAAAAAAAGAAGGAAGATGCCACAGAAAAAAAAGTGCTAAGCGAATGCTAGAGACTATAGCGTCGTGGGGTCATCGCAGCTCGAGCAAAACTAGAGAAAGAGACAGAAGGACACGTTAACGAGGCAAAAAGATAAACAAGGAAAGCAAACAGCGCAAAGCGCTCGTTTTAGAACAAGCCAAGAAGGCAGCAGTGTTTCGCACCAGCGAACACCGACGCGACGCCACGTTGCGCCGTCCGGCGCAGCGCTTTTCGGGGCCCAATGGCATCGCCAGCGCAAACCGACCAGAGCGGCGCTCTCATAAAACATTCGCACCAAAGGAACTGGACAACAAAAACATGCAGTTATAGAAAAGGAAGTGCGAGCAGCATGTTTCAGACGAAAGTTGCCCGCTGAAGAAGAAGAAGACACGCCGTGGCAAAGAAAGAAAGAAGGGCACAGCAGACCCCTCCCCCCACCCCCACCCCCCCATGAGAGCGAGAAACCTACGCCAGCGCTCTGCGGGCAGCCGGAAATTCACGCGCCCAGCGAGCGAAAACAAGGACAGCCGAAGTGCGACCAAGCGGCAGAGTCGTGTAAGCAGGCGGACGCTGAAGCCCAAGAAGAACAGCGCGCAGGAACTTGAACAGGGATGTTGGACAACGTCATCTGCGCCCGCGAGATGTTGCAAAGGAAAAGAACAAAGCTCGCGAAGCAACTGAGGGTGGTTGCAAGGCGTGCCAGCGGCGGTCGCCAGCACGCAGAAATATCAGAAAGGACGTCGAAGAAGCGTGTTTGTATCGAAGCAAAGGAAAAAACTGAACCGCGACTTCAGTCATTCGTATATACTTGGAATGCACTTATCGTTTGTTTGAAATGGACGACAACGTTCGCTTTGTTACCGACTCTGACAACGCATCTTTCGAGAGCGTCATAAACGACACGGAGGAAAGCACGTAACCTACCAGGATTAGCAGGTTCGCAAACTCAAGCAACAGAGAAAACTCACCAAGAGTTGCCAAAAAAGAAAAGCAGTCAAGGCAAGTGGCAGGTAAGAAAGCTGTTGCCTTTCAAGTACGTAGCCACAGCCATGTCTAAACGAGCTCCTAGGGTGCGTCCACAGGGTAGCAATAAACGCAAACAACGATTGATAGGTATGAACCAAAAGTATAACATTTGAATACGGTGTCAAATGCAAGCAAATATTTTAAATGAAGTGAAGAAACACTAATAAACCTGCCAGTTCGCATAAAATCATCTTATCACGGTGATTTAGGCACTACTGCGATGCCAGATGTTGATGCGAAAATCATTGAAATGCTGATAATCCAAACAAAACTTAGGGGTCAGAAGAACATGGAACCTTAAAGTGATTAACAGTGCACGATTATGGAAAACTTTAGCTTGGAGTCAACGTATGGACAACGGCACTTGTCAATTCTGATGCAGATTTCTCTTCGTCATGGCAAGACCTCTTGACGAATACATTTGTTCACCAGAATAAGGCAAGTCTCTCTGTCGAAACCTCGGCTCCAGTCTGAGGCTTCTCTTGTTAGATCACTGCTTAAAGATAGACGAACGGTATATGTACCATAATTCCAGCCATCTTGTAGCAGCCGTCACGACGCAACGTCTTCTGTCGTCTTCTGCCGTGTTTTCTTTTCTTTAATTTTTACTCCTGTGCTGGGATGAGCACTTCTTCAATGTCTAAGTACATTTTCGAGAGTTCTGCAAATCGCTAATGACGTGCGTTCATTCTCACTGTAGCCCAAGCACAGCGAACACGCTTCACAGAATAACATGGCAGATTTTCAAATTGGAGCAATAAATATCAGACAAACAGTCACTCCCGCGTAAAGAAGTTACCAGAAATTGATTGTTCTTACAGTGAAGCAAAAGTTCAGTAGAAAATTGATCATGGGGCAAAGCAAGTTGATCTCTTTAACTAGGTGCTCCTTTGAAAACGCAGTTGATGTTTCGCCTAGTATCGCACCAAAGCGATAGGTTCAGTAAGTGTAGTGACGTCTAAAAGGCAACAAGCAGACTGTGTCATCAACGAAGATACGCAGAGAGTGAGCAAGAGAGAGTTGAAAATAAAAGTAGGTCACATAAACAACAATATTTCGAAAGAATGGCGATAAACGAAGGATGATAGCTACGAGAAATGTTGATGAACAGATTGCGCGAAAAAAAAAAAAGGTGAACTTGAGCACTAGAGCGTCAGGATGCAGGGCTAGCCAGCTTTTCGGTGCGAACGTTCCACTGTGCGCGAAACTCTCTCTCTCTTAACCAGATGCACCGGACGTGCATCTGGTTAACCTCTCTGCCTTTACTGTCTTCTATTTGTCTCTCTCTCGGTCGACACGGGGAAGACAGGTAGGACACATTTTCTGGCCAACAAAGTGGATGCACACAAAACACCTGCCCGGAGATATATTACACAAGCTTGTGTCCAATATGATGAATGTAACCGAGTCTCAGTTCTAGAAGCGGGACACAATGTGTTCGTGTCGTCGGCGCCGTGTCGACCACGAATCCAACCAACTCAATTTCGTACAGTTCATAATTCTTCTACGTGGGGTACAATGCCGGCGTTCTTCTAGCACCTTCTACAACCCGACATGCCCCTCGCAGCACTTATTTTTACAACGTCTTCGCATCTTCCGCCTTTTGTTTTACGTTGTGAGCGCCGTTCCCCACGTTGACTAAAACGCTGCGGAAGGTAGCGTGAGAGGGACAGATATAAACAACGAACGTCACGCCTTCCAAGCTTGACGAAGCCGTGGGGCCGTGTTTCTGTCGAGTCGGAACAACCGACCGTTTCTTTTCGGTTCCGACGCAAGGGGCAGCGGCTTCTCTGCGCCCGAGATTACACGCACGCAGTCAAGTCCGCGAGCCGAGCCGGGTCGGTTGGCGCACCCGTGCTTGGCGCTGCCCCGAGCGTTCATCGTTGGCCGAGCGTGCATGTAACGCTCGTAGCGAGGGCTGCGCGCGCCCTGCCGCTGCCTCGAAGTTTACGCAACCTTTATCTCTTTCTTCTGCCACCCTCGCCGCTTCCCTTCCGAGATGGGCTTCTCGAGAAGAGCAAAACAAAATGAACAGAGACGCGGCGCAGAGAGGAAGGCTGCTGCCTAGCATGGTCCAGAAGCGCTGTAACGAAGCCCGCGGCGGCGGCGGAGGAAGCAAACGAGGCTGCGAAGAGAAAAAAGAAAGTGCCCAGTGGAAAAGAACAAAAGAAAAGAAGAAGAGGGGAGTTTGGACGGTCGTGGCGTCGGGGCAGGGAATAAGGGCGAGTTAGGGACGGAAAGGAGCACGGGGAAAGTGGGGTCGTTCTTTCGGAAACGCCGTGGACGGAACTTGGGGAGAGAAGAGCCAGGGGGCGTAGTGTGTTGCTCGGACGAAAGAGGAAATTTTTTTCGCTCCCTTTTTTCTTCGCTTGTTTCTTCGGATCACGAGATCTTTTTTTCCCCTGCTACGAGCTCGAAGTAATGAGATAAAGCTAACGCGAGAGGGGAAAAAAAAAGCGGGCGAGCGGAGGAGCACTGAAGTATAGCAAAGTATGAAAAGAAGGTAACAAACAGGCGCTAACCGCGCGCTCTTGCGAGCACAGGCGGAACGGTCGGACACGAGGGCAACAACGAAACAAAACGCAAGCTTGAAGTATGAAGCAAAGTAAAAGAGAGGAAACGGGGTGGGGGTGAGGGGGGGGCTGCAGAGCGAGGAACGCGCGAAAGGGGATTCAAGCCGTGCGCGCTGGGCGGGCAGCGACGGACGGAGGCGCGCGCCCGAAGGCGCGCTAGAGGTACCCGCACGCGCCGGCGTCACTGCGTTCCGCCCTGCTCACGCTCTTAACGCTCGTCGCCGCCGAGTGCGCAGCACGGGGGCGTAGCGAGATCCGAAACATATAGGCGCAAAAATAAATGAATCAGTCCAGAAATAAAAGGCAGGGAAAGAAGAAGAGAAACTGGAACAAACTCGGGCAGGCCGGAGAGCGCGAAAGGGAGGAGACTTGGCAAAGTCGGGAAAGAAAAAATAGGGAGATGCGGGGAAGAGGGAAAGAGGAAAAGGTGGAAAGGACGAGCGGAAACCGAGGCGAGGAAAGGGGGAGGAAGGGAAGGGACGAAGGGAGAAAGTGAGACGCGATAAAGGGAAGGAAGCAAGAAAAAACGGGAAAAGGGGAGGAAGGCAGCGCGCGGACGAGTCAAGGCTTGAGCAACAACAAGTTCTGCCGCTCTTTTGCCTCTCCGCCCCCGTGGCCGGTTCTGGCGGAGCGCCTCCTTTTTTTATTCTTTTTGCTCCCTCACGGGGCCCCGTCCGTACGGTCTCGACACCATCTCCCTAGCGAGGAACTCGGGAGCAGAAGAGGAAAAAAAAAGACAAAGTAAGAAGCGAGAGAGGGTAAAGAAAACGAGGCGGGACGCGAAAGGAGCCGCTGCGCTAGAAGTAGGGCTCCGACGTAAGAAGCAAACAACGAGAGACGAGACGAAGGACCTAGCGGGAAAAGAAAAAAAAAGGAGAGGATAGGCGGACCTACGCAGCAAAGTACGGTGCGTAGCAAGCAAGGAGGAGAGGAGAATCTTCGTCGAGTCTCGGCTTCCCTCAGGGGGTTTCGGAAGGAAGTTTCCTCTTCTCTTGTTTTCACCTTCCTTTCTTTTCCGGCAGTTCCCTTTTTTCCCTGTTTCTTCTTCGTTGGCGCTGCTCGATCTCCTCTTTCGGACCCGTCGGCTGGCCGCCGCCGACGCCGCCGACCAACCGACCGTCCCTCCCCGCTTCCCCTCCTGGACTAGCCAGCCTACATCGCCCAGCACGACGAGCCTGCCGCCTGCATCTTTGCTCCTGCTGCCATCCGAGCCACCTTTCCCGCCTTTTTTTATATCCTTTTCTTTCCTGCCGCACTTCTATTCGGCAGTCCGCCGCCTCCCCCTTTTTTTCTCCCTACCAACCGAGCCCTATATCCCCACCTTCCATCTTGCCACCATCCCACTTTCCAGGCGTCCTCCTTCGGCTCAAGGCGATTTTTTCCCCCTGCTTCGCGGCCCCAACGACGACGACGACGACGCTTGCCAAACTTCCTCTTTTTTCTGCCTCCCAAACTCCTTTTTATTCTTTCTTTCTTTCCCTTTTTTCCCCTTGGTCCTCTAACTCGGCTGTCCGTGAGGCACAGCGGACGCGTGGGCGCGAGCCGGCAACGAGAGAGAGCTCTCCCGCCTGGCCCTGCCCGCAAATGTGTGTGTGTGCGTACTTTGGGCCCCTGCCTTGGCAGTTTGTGACTTCAGGGCCAGCGGAAAAAGGAAGGAGGCGTCTGCTGCTGCCGCCGCCGCCGCAGCGTTAGTAGCAGCAGCGCCGGCGCGAAGAGCTAGAGCCCAGCGCTGGGACCAGGGAAGCGAACGAGCAGCCGGGTGTGCGCGGGGGGTGGGGCTGGCGTATAGGGCAACCGGGAGGCGACGACCAGGCCTCGCTGCTGGTGGTGATCTCGCGACGAGCTTCCTGTTCTTCTGGCACTGGCAAAAAAGCCCGACAGCCACACAGCGGCAGCAACGACAGCTAGGGCTGCGCCGGGCAGGGACTGCTTCTCGCCGCGTCACGGCTTCTGTGCGTCGTTTTTCTTCTTTGATTTCCTGCTTCCTTGTTTTTTTTCTATTCTCTTCTTTCGCTTCTGCTTTGACTTTTCGGGTATCGAGCCGCACGCTAGCGCATGCGTCTCCTCTTGGCGTGGTCGTCGTCGACGCCCAAGCCAACTTTCTCGACCCTTAACTTCCTTTTTTTCTCCCCTTGTCCTTATGCCTGTAGCAACTTCCAGTGTTGCTGCCTCCTGTTCCGCGTTTTTTTTTTCTTTTCTGTCTGAGCTCAACTTTTCGGTTCAGGTGGCTGGGTTTTATTCCCCAGGTATCTTTGCTCTTTATTTTCTCGCTAAACAGTCCGAGACCGAAGCGCCTACAAAAGTAAATGAGTAAAAAAAGCGGAAATGCACCGTCGTTCTTTGTCCATTTTTTTCTTCTCTCTCTCTTTTAAAGTCTTTCTACGGACTTGTCATTGCAGAAATGCTTGCCACCCAGCTGTTTAACACACCGCGCTCCACATGACACCTTCTCGCTAACACTGGAAACATTTGTGTCTACTTTTACCGAGAGCTATGTCTGTCTTCTACCCGCCACCCGCACACACGCGCCAATTTGTTTGTTTGTATGTTTTTTTCTTCTTCACCAGCAGAAACTAGCAATATATCGAGTCTTTCCGGAATGTTCCGTCCGGACCTCGGGTCGTATCCTCTCCTATAGTTTATTCATTCTTGCTGCAGATGATCCTGCTGCCGCCGCGGTCGCATCGGACATCTGGCCAGACGGCGACCTCATCTTAACGCGACTGAACCGCTTTTTGTTTTTCCAACTTCTTTCGTTTTCAATTGATATTTTATTTTTGTGTTCTGTCTAGCGGCGGCATCCTACAGCCCTCCCAATCGCACACAAGTCCACGCCATCCGATTTCGTTGCAGCTACGGAAACATAACAAAAAGGCCAAGCGGGGATGCGAGTCACGTAGACGGCGAAGCGACGTTAGTCTTAGTTTAGCGAGCGGAAGTAAAAAAATAAACAAAACAAAAACAAAGTAGGAGAACTCCGGTAAGGAAATAGGGGCGTAAACAGGCCCTGACGTGAAAGAGTCGCGACATCGGTTATTTACGTCGCTGCTCCCAAGTTCCGTCGTCTTTTATTTTTTATGTGCTAGTTCATGCATGTATTAGCACAGCAGCGCAAGTAGTAAAAAATAAAGAAATAATAAAAGTAAAATAAAAAACGAACACCTGGCAAGCAAAACTTACGCACGGAGGAGGAGACATGGTACAGCAAGAGCGGATTTAGTTTGGTCATTTGTTGCACGGCGTGAGGAGTTTCCGTACAACGCCATCGGCGCAAGGTAGACAGCACTTGAAACGGCAGGAAGAAGCCGAGGCGTCGCCCTCAATTGGAGCGATAACCAAGCGTGTGACCTAACCTAACCTCCAGCAAACTGTTCCTATCCTAAATTCCAACACTGTCTCCTTCGGACGCCGCATGCTTTGACCTCCTATAGTATGGCGTTCGAGAGGCTTCGATAGTGGTAGTAGACCACAGCGAAGGTTTAAAAAGAATGCGTCTTCCACAGTTGGCACCGAGTGAAAGACTTAATTGAAGTTTACCACTTCAGAAAGGCTCCTACGCGTCTTGAAAGCTGTTGAGGCAGCTCACGCACGCGTCAATTTCCCGCGATTCTTCATACCTGCGCACCTTTGCACTAATCAGTACCCAGTGGAAGTAATCTCGGTTCAGCATATTTGCTACGCAACAGTGTTTCTACGGACGTCGTTGGGCAAAGTCGTGAGCAGAGTTGACATCTTAGGATGTCAACAATGCTAGTCGACGTTCTTACCCGGGAGCTTGACAGCTGCGACGTAAAAAGACGTCCATTTCTGAACCTAAAGGGTCATTCAACTTGAGCCCAATGCGTAAGCCGAAGAATCCGCTAAAAGTTCAACCCTACTGATCCGTAGTCTGTGGACTTCCTTTGAATGTGTTTTGTCATTCTACAACATCTATTTTTTTATTTGTTTCGTGTTATTTTTACAGGCAAAGGCGTCGGGGTCGCCTGTTCTTTCAGCAGCAAAACTTTCTGTCCTTCGGAGTTCATAAAAAAAAGCTTTGGACAGGTTTCCTCTTTTCATACTAACCATATTTTAAGCAGATGTTGGTGCCTGCAGGTGAGGACGATAATTTTAATCTGACCAATAATTGTGCGTTGAACGATGAAAATAATAGACGCGAAGGTTAAAGAGAACAGGAGCTTTAAAACCCACGTACAAAAGAAATGTTCTTGGGGCATCACAAAATACATATGTTCCTAGGCAGGCGCAAATGAGGTGCCACTCTCTTGTGGTGATACATTCCAAAGCATTGTTTCTAGGTGACAGCTCACTTCTTCGGGATTATATCCTAGTGGTCAGCTCTTTACAGTGCGCCGTACATTTTACCCGTGCGTTCAGTGTGCGTACAATGTACGGGATGTCGTCTGGAGACAAGCTCTAACTATACCACAAAAACGCTGGAACTTCGGAGCAGCGACGTAAACAACCAATGTCAGGACTTTAGCACGTTGACCCCAGTTCACGACCCTATTTCCTTACCGGAAGTTCCTTACTTTAATTTCCTCTCTTTGTTCTTTCTTAATTTTCCTCGGTCGACTATGCTTTTACTCCGTTTCATGGATAGCAGGACACGCTACGAAGGCTGAAAAGACGTCTCCAGCAGCTAGCATACGCTGCCAAAAAATAGTGACTCTCATATGAAAGAAAACATACTTATGCGTCACGCACGTACTTTTATTTCTTTATTACGTCATTTATGTCCCAGAATACGAAGTAATTATTACGCGGAAGGTATTGCAATTAAGAACCTATCTTTGCTACAGAACAAGCGGAGTGAGTGAGTGAAAAACTTTATCAGCTCTAGATTCGCTGGTCTTCTGCGGTCTTCAGATGGAATCGTCCATCTTCTAGCACAACGGTCGGTTGCCCTTAGTCCAGGGCTCCGCTGGATGCTGCTGCCAGTTGTGCTCGCCGAATCAGACCTTCTTGGTCGACCTGGCGATCGCTGGAGAGCACTCCCTCCCATTGCTCCGCACTCGGGTTTGGTATAACGGGTACCATGTCTATCTTCTGGCATGCCCACGTTATGTGATACAGCGTGGGTGTTTCGTGGCACCAGGGGCATTTGTCATTGTATTGTGTGGGATAAATTTTGCTTAGTACGTTTAGGTTCGGGTAAGAGCCCGTTTGTAGTGACAGTTTCTGCGACCAGCGACCACAGCACGCAGCTTGTGCTCGCGACCAAAACATTGTGCGTCGCATAATAGAAGCGCAAAGACGAACAAATAATGCATCGTTTAACGTAACCTCGTCTCCGCTACTTCTAGTTGTAATATTTGAAATTGTTATTCCCTAGAAAGCGCTGCAGATCAAAACCAACCGTACTGCGAAACGCGCTGAGTGATACTTCTACAACCGCACTACTTGCGTAGCTTTTGCTGCGTTGCCAGCTAAGCATGAAACGTGTGGTACAAGATTAACGCGGCGTCGTCTTTCACGTGACTCGCATCAACGCTTGGCCTTTCTGTACAGACAGCTGACATGCGCACACCATCGGGTCGAAGGAGCGACCTCAGTTAGACATACTGACCCGACCCGACCTCGACAGCGGCCGTTTCATTACAGCGAACACGACTAAACAGCTTGTGACTTGCACACACCCTATATACGCTGAGATTACAGCGCACCAGAGGCGTATTCATTGCGCGTACGCTGTGCAAGATACGACCTGGCTTTCTTGTATACGTGCAGTAAAAGGTCGTCAGACGTATAGGCAGTCGCGCAATACTGCACCTCCTGTTCGGTCGCAACGGACATGCAGTGCGCTTCGCAAGCGGACTGGGAGAAATACCCGTAACTCTACCTTTAAGGTATTGTTACTGCAGTGTTAGTTAGTTAGTTAGTAAATAAGTAAGTGCGTAAGTAAGTAAGTAAGTAAGTAAGTAAGTAAGTGCGTAAGTAAGTAAGTAAGTAAGTAAGTAAGTAAGTAAGTAAGTAAGTAAGTAAGTAAGTAAGTAAGTAAGTAAGTAAGTAAGTAAGTAAGTAAGTAAGTAAGTAAGTAAGTAAGTAAGTAAGTAAGTAAGTAAGTAAGTAAGTAAGTAAGTAAGTAAGTAAGTAAGTAAGTAAGTAAGTAAGTAAGTTAGTTAGTTAGTTAGTTAGTTAGTTAGTTAGTTAGTTAGTTAGTTAGTTAGTTAGTTAGTTAGTTAGTTAGTTAGTTAGTTAGTTAGTTAGTTAGTTAGTTAGTTAGTTAGTTAGTTAGTTAGTTAGTTAGTTGTGCAACTACATATACGACAAAGGGCGCGTAAGCAACTCTCGCTGTGTTTAAGAAAGTGTATCCGTTCGCAACGACTACGTCCCGCTGCGTCAATTTGAATTGAATTGAAAACTTTATTGTTCCACCGAGCTGGGGTGCCCGCCTCCTAACCTACACCTAGGTAGGAGAGGAGGACGAGGCAGTCCCCGCGCGTTGAGGACGGTGAGTCTTCACGGCCTCAACGGCCAGGCGGATTGCGCGACGCTGGTCGTCTTCAGCCTCGCTCTGGAGCAAGGCCTCCCAGGCTTCTCTACTGACAATGTTTTCCTTGGCCCCTGGGGAGCCAGCACACTCCCATATTATATGGTCTAGCGTACCTTTTTGCTTACAAATTTTGCAGAGGGCGTCGTTATAGTCCCTCGTCTGTGTTAAGTAGATCCAATGTGGTGATGTGTAATTGTTTCCCTGGAGGCGTCGCCAAATGCGAGCGTCCTCCAGAGAGAGAGACCGATGCGGAGGCGGAAAGATTCTTCTTTCGGCTTTGTAGTGATCGACAATTTCCCTGTACGTGATCAGGCTATCTTTTATCCCTGGAACTGGCTGCTCTAGATTTGCCCGGTGGTAGAGTGCTCGGGCGAGCTCATGAGCGGCTTCGTTGCCTGGGACTTCTTCATGGGCTGGTACCCAAATAAAAGTTATGTCCCTCCTGGGAGGGTTTTTGAGTAGAATGTGGAGGGCTTCTTCCGAGATTCTCCCTTTGTTAAAATTTCGGATAGCTAGTTTGTTATCACATAATATTACTCCCGCTTTTGTTCCCGCACAAGCGAGCGCTACTGCAACCTCCTCGGCTGTACAGGCGTCCCTCGTGCACGTGGAGCACGCTATTTTAACGCACCCGTCGCCATCAACCACCGTCGATACCGCAGCCCCGTCTCTGCCGCAAGCGGCGTCCACGTACGCTACGTTATGCGCCGGTGTGTCTTTAAGTTTATTTACTAGAGCCTTAGCCCTGTGAGCTCTCCTCTCCTTGTTGTAGATAGGATGCATATTTTTAGGTAGGGGCGCGATTCGGAAGCGCTTGCACACGTCCAACGGAATGTCTTTCTTGTCAGTCGGGGCTCCCCTGTCACATTGAATTCCTACCCATTCCATGATTTTTCTCCCTGTCTTAGACTGGCCTAATCTTTCCAACTGAGACACTCGTACTGCCTCAGTGAGTTCAACTAGCGTGTTGTGTACCCCCATTTTGAGGATGAGGTCTGTCGAGGTCGAGTCTGGGAGCCCTAGGGCTCTCTTAACGCTCTTCCTAATGATCGCATCTATTTTATCCTTTTCTTCTCGTCTAAACACAAGATACGGTGTGGCATACGCTATACGGCTGGTAATGAAGGCTTGCATGAGTCTGAGGAGGCTGTTCTCTTTGAGGCCCCTGCCTTTGAGTGAAATTCTCCTAAAGATCCCCGTTACCTGCGCCGCGTATCCTTCTAGCTTTTTGATTGTCGTGAGGTTGCACCCATTTCTCTGGATATACATGCCCAGAATTCTTATTTCCTCCACCTTGGGAACCTCATTTCCGTTTACGAAAACAGTGATGGGTCTGCTGCTTCCAGCGTGTCTCCTTTGATGTTTTGGCTCAATGATTAACAGCTCCGATTTCTGTGGCGAGCACGCCAAGCCTCTGCTGGCCGCGTACTCTTCCACCATATTCGCCGCTATCTGTAGCTTAAGTTCGATGGCTGCGTCACTCCCACTGTTAACCCAGATGTTGATATCATCCGCGTACATGCTAATTTTAATCGATTTAATCTTATTGAGTTCCGCTGGGAGACCCCTCATCGCTATGTTGAATAGGAAGGGCGAGAGCACTGACCCTTGCGGGGTTCCCTTGCTCCCAAGTGTGATGGGAGGGGATTTTACATCCAGAAATTTTATATTTGCCTCCCTCTGTGACAGAAAGTCTTTGACGTATGCATATACCCTGTGTCCCACACCTACCTCTTCGAGGCCTACCAAGATAGCCCTATGGCTAACGTTGTCAAATGCCTTGGTGAGGTCGAGACCTAGGATCGCCCTGGTGTCAGTTGAGTCGTATCGGTCTAAGATATCATGCTTAAGTCTGAGCATGACGTCTTGTGTACTGAGCCCTGGCCTGAATCCAACCATTTCATGCGGCCAGAGATCATTCTCCTCCATGTATCTGGTCAGTCTCGTTTGAACAACATGCTCCATCAATTTCCCTACACACGAGGTGAGGGAGATTGGTCGCATGTTGTTCAAGCCGGGTACTTTGCCTGGCTTGGGAATAAAGACTACGTCCGCCTGTTTCCATGTTTTTGGGAGTTCTCCTTTCTCCCACACCTGGTTCATAAAGTTGGTTAATGCAATGATGGACTCATCGTCTAGATTCCTAAGAGCGGTGTTTGTTATCCCGTCCGGACCGGGGGCCGATCTCTTTCTGAGGTTATTAATCTCTGCTCTAACCTCTGTCGTGGTGATGGGAGCATCGAGATCTGGATTGGGAGGTCCCTCGTAGTCCCTAAACACCTCGCTCTCTGCTTTTCCAAGATATGTCTCTTGGAGCTCGCTAATGAGCTCGTCATCTGTGCCAACGAAGCCATGCCTCGCTCTCACCTGGTTTGTACTAGCTTGCATTTTTGATTTACTAGGGTCGATTAGATGTCTGAGAAGGCTCCATGTTTTGGAGAGACTCATATTGGTTTCCATCTCATCGCACTTGCTGTACCAATTTTGCTCGTTGAGCTGAATCGCATATGTTTCTATTTCTTTGTTGAGTCTGGCTAGTTCGCGCCGGATATTCCTGTTCCATCTTTGTGCCTTGAGTCTTTTTTCCAGATTACTCTTTCTGCTCCACATGTTCAGCAGTTTGCTGTCTAGTGCTGGGGGTGCGTCGTCATCCTCTATAGTTGTGGTCGCTTCCTCTATATGCGTTTTAAGGAGGTGTGTCCACTCGTCGATATTGTAGATATCGTCCGGCAGTGAGGCCTCCTTTCTTACCTCTCTGAATTTATGCCACTCCGTTAATTTCGGTTGTTTGATGAGGCGTGTTTTGACGCCTTTTCCTAGCGTGAGCGAAATAATAAAGTGGTCGCTGCCTAGATTTTGTCCTGTGCTTTTCCATGTTACTGTTCCCGCCATATGGCTTATCGTGAGGTCGGGTGCTGTGTCCCTGGTTATGCTGTTGCCTGTGCGCGTAGGGACGCATGGGTCAGTATGTAGAGTAAGCCCAAGCGTTTGTATATCTTCCCATATTCGTCTACCTTTGGGGTCCCTGTATGTATATCCCCATTCCTCGTGAGCCGCGTTGAAGTCTCCCATAATGATGAGAGGTCTCCCATCTGCGGCTTTGAGCGCTTTGCGGAATAAAGTAATGAATGTAATTTTCTTTTGCTTGGGTGTGCTGTACACATTCAGCAGGAATATGCTATCTCTATTTTTCTTCCCTGTGATAATCTCGACGAGAACAGCCTCTGCCTCGCTGGGGGAGACATCATGGACAATGGTTGCAATGTTTCGCTTTACGAAGGTGGCGACTCGGCATTTATCCCCCTTGCCGCTGTCAAAGCTTTGGTAACCCGATAATCTAGCAGGGGCCTTTCCCGTTTCCTGCAGGACTATGGCTACGGGTGTTTCCTGTTGCAGCTCGAGGTATTGTTGCAGCAACGCTCTTTTTCTCTGGTACCCCCTACAATTCCACTGCCAGAATGTGGAGGCATTTTTCTTAACCGAATTTTTATCCATTTCTATTAAGAATAGCTTCTATGGCTCCGAATTTCTCGCACAGCCTAGCTATTGTCGTGCCTAAGGTATCCATCGAAGTGCTTAGGGCGTCTATTTTGCAAGATTGTTGGTTCACTTGCGCCTGTAATAGCGCAATTGCTCCTCCATTCTGTAGCTGCCCTGCTTTCATGGTTTCGTTCTCCTTGTCCATTTTCATCAGCCACGTTTCAATTTTCTTTTGCCAGCTCGCCAGCGGGTCGGTCTCCCCCGCCTTACGTTTGGATGGGGGTTGTCTCGTAAAATCCACATTCATATCCTCTTCCTCCTGACCAGATGCAGCTGGCACATGAGCAGGAGGAGTGATGTGGGTGTTGCATTTTTTGGGAGCCTCTGCAGGTACCCTCTCTGTTTTTAGCGCGCTCAGCTGATTTTGGGTTTCCCTCAGCAATCGTTCTATCCTCATGTTTGCTTTCTTCTGCTCCTCTATTTCTTTCTTAAGTAAGCTAACCTCATCTTTTTCAGCCTGGGAGCCCTTGCTACCAAAGCTTACCAAGTGGGTATTTTCTTCTTTCTTCTTTTTTCCCCATGGGTCCTTGGGGTCCCTGGGCGGCAAGCCGGGTCCCCGGCCCTGGTTAGCAGGTCCCCGGCCCTGGTCAGCAGGCCACTTGGCTGAAGTCTGCTGGCGGCCTCCTCCGGACCACGAATTGGACCTCCTTCCGGGTCTCGAGCTAGATCTCGCTCTCGACTGCTGCCCCGCGTGGTCTCTGGTAGCATCCCTTGCTCTGCCTCGGTGCTCCTCGCTAGGTGCCGAGGTGGTGTCCTGGGGCTTGCCTTGAGTTGGGGATTGCACCTGGAGCTTCTCTTGTTCTATCTTCTTCTCCCATAATTTTTTCTTGATGATGTACGGCATGCGATATATCTCCTGGCACTTGTTGTCGCCTAGGAGGTGGGCTTTCTTGCATAGCAGGCACCGAGGCTCGCAGCTGTGATCTGGTTCGGGGTTTTCGGCTCCGCACCCCCGACATCTGACGTCGTTGGGGTTCGGGCAAACATCCGCCCGATGTCCAAGTTTTCCGCAGGTGACGCATACTTCATATTTTTTCTTGTATAGGTAGCAGCGTGTGGGGAAGCATCGGAGGTAAACTTGCATCGGCACTTTCCAGTCTTCAAACAGGATCAATACAGATTTGGATTTCGCCCCAAGTCTTCTGACTCCAATGATCGATGGGTTTTTCTTATTTCTTCTAAGTGCATCGAGGATTTCCTCGTGAGTTGCATCCAGCGGGACGTCGTGGATCACTCCTTTCCCTCCGCTTTCCGGCATGGCAATATACGCCTTCGTCTCGACCATCGATCCACCGATGCGAAGGGCCGTGATCGCAGCGTATTTGCTTGCCCGTGCCGCATCTAGCGTAGCTATCATGATCGACTGCTGCGTCAGGTTTGGTGATGCTACGTCTTCGTCTGCAGCCTCCGGGTCGACCCCGGCTGCCTGGGCCAGGTAGACGTGCATGCGCAATCTTCCAACTTTCTCCAGGATGCGATTGATACCTCCTTTCGGGCGAATAATAATTTTCTCAGCACCTTCCGGAACCTCCGCGTGCTGCTTCTCGACCGATCTTGCAGCCAGCTTCTTCCCCAGCCGGAGGTTGGGCCTCGTACCGCTCCCCGTCGGCTCGCGCACGGCGGATGTGTCGCTTTGCTCGGGCGTGAAACGGCCTTTTCTCCGAATAAACCACGTCCCCCCGCTTGAGAGCTCGTCGGGGGGAGCAGCATTGTCCACGGTCTCCATTTCCAGGTCTTGTTAGCTTGCGAGCGCCGCACGGCCTCGCCTAGGCTTCGGCTCGGCCCCTTCGCGCGGGGAACTCGGTTAGGCCTAGCGCTCAGCTGGCCGCCTTCGAATTTCAAATGTCCGTAAAAGTCGAAAAAGGGGGCCTACCGCCAGAAATCCGGTATCCCCATGTTTCTTGTAGGTTCCGTCGGTCGCTTGTATGTAGAATTTCCAGGAAAAGTTCGATAGTCCGCCAAAGCACAGGAAAATAGCAGAGCCGGCACGAAGCACGTCCGCCCCGAGCGCTCCCCAAGGCTTCACCCCCCGCTGCGTCAAGAAAGAAGAGCACGTGAAGAACGCGTCACGCGCAGAACAACATTTGCTAGTGTAACCTGAAGACGCCGCATGATATGACCCAGGAACCTTTTCACGCCATGTCGAAGCCAGAAAACAACAAACAAAATCAAAATCGCTCTGCGGCAGACAAATGCAATAAACAGAACAGCCCCGAGGTGCCATGCGGGCACGACGCGTACAGGAGCGTCCCCGCGCTCCACGTTTGCCTTTGTGCCTCGGTCTCGAGAATAAAGTACGTGTCCGCGTCGTGTCGCCTTTTCAAGGACAAACAACTTTCGACAATGGCGCGCGGCAACGGACCGAACGCTCTCCTACAAAGGGGCCCCCCCTTTGCCGACAGCCCTCGATCCCCCCTCCTCCGCACCGTCTCTCGCCCTTTGCTTTGTCCCCTACAACAAGGGTCCAGCACTCCCCCCGTATCCCACTGCGGGTTATACGCCGCTGCGGCTGCGGCTGTGTTCGCACGCACGAACGCACGCACGCACGCACGCACGAACGCCATCGTACGTACAGAGCCGAACACTCTTGGAAACGCACTTGCACATCGCTCATCGGCACTGGTCACGGCGCTGCTTTGTTTTCGTTATTTCCACGATTCGCTGCAAACCAGGAAAACATGTTTGTCCCGTAACACAGCACTTTAACGCAACACAGCATGATAACAAACGATCGCAGAAATTCTTTCAGATAAATTTTCGAACAGGAATGTATATCTTATTTAGAGAAAAGAAAAGGCAGAGAGGGCGGCCTGAATTTGTTTGCTCTAGCCTGCTACTTTGGGCACATGAAGAGGGAAATGGGAAGGAAATATAGGGATAAGTGGCCATGAGGACAGCTTAGAGTTTTGCTTGATGTGCAGATGCTAGATGCATGCAGCTTCGTCGTGCGTTATCCCGTTCTATTTTTTATCCGGAGGATGGTTTTCAAAGTTTTGACCCCGCCGTTCTTGTTTTGCGACACATACCGCGTGTGTTTGCGCTCAACTTTTTGCATCCTGGTATGCGAGGTAACAGGATCTGGAATGTCTTCTAAGATCAACTTAATTGCCGCGAGCATCAGCTGCTGTGCTTTCTAATCTTGTGGTTTTGAACGTGCGCAAAATTCCTCGACTCTCACATGTTACATATTCGATAGAGGCGCAGAGGTACCCGCCATATTACATACGTCTCTGGCTCTCGAGTGTATTCGAACCGTAGTCATTCTGAATAAACTCGAAGTCGGTGCCGTAGCCCGTATTCCGCATTTCTTCTGCGCCGCACGATACTTGATTTACGGAATAGCACAGAAATAAATCGTACCCGATCTGAGATGACACTGAGTAAAGCTTCGACGGAATCCTACTCGCACTGAAATTGTGGGAAAAGCGCGAGCGGACAGACTTGTTGCTGATATGCACAAGTCCCGCTGACACATTCCACTAAGGTAGAAGAAAAATTCTCATTAAAGACACGAGCTTTGGTTGCATGAAAATTCTGCGGTTAGTTCCTCGCAAGGAGCCGCGCTTACCTTACTATAGGAGGCACTTTCGAGGGCTGGTATGAGCGTCGGTTATTACTTTACCTGTAACGTCAGTGATGACGTAACCTCGATAGTATTCGAACGAATGTCACGTGCGCAAGAAATTAGAATGCAGTTTACAACCATGCCCGGCTATTAGGCGTCACGCTCCTTGATGATTTCCTTCGCCGTAAATTCAACAGTTCGGACCTCCCTCAGCGTTAGTAACAATAATAATATAAAACGAGAAAACGCCTCTTAGAGGTGATGCGCCTGATACGACGTCGGTAAACAGATCGCACCGCGCTAGCATTAGCGCGCAACAACATAAGAACCGAACTGTCATCTCAAGAATAATGAGAGCCGAAGTACACTACTGACGATGACATATTGCATGTGTAAGCACAGCAAATAATTGAAAGAAACACAATTGCAGTCACTTTTTTAGAGAACGAAGACCGTTTGTTTTGAACTAGCTACCCTGTTTGTCAGTCACAGGAGGCTGTGTTGAGGCGAGCTGCAAGTCATCGTCATCCCTCCAATAAAAAAATTAACGGTCCTGTTATTGCGGCTAATGTATTTGGTGAGTGGAATTATCTACAAGCCTAAAAAGGGAGCGCGCACGGGTTTACGGCCTTTTTCTTTAAAAAAGAAAGAAGGCACAGCTGGTTCATTTTGTCGATTTATTGACGCCAGTTTGTAGGAGACTTTCTTTCCGTTCTTTTAATTTTATTTCACTTGTTTCGTTGCGTATATCTATATATGCCAGTGTTACATAGTGGCAGGTGGGTACTTTATTTCCCTTTGCAGCTTGTTATCTCAGTTATTTGCCGATGCTGCTGAGTTCTGACAAATACAATTAGCACTTTGTTCACACGGCACTGCATGAAATGAGTCAGAGTTACAAAAAGCTTTCCGTTTTTAACTGCGACGCTTTGATGGAGTTATAGTAATGCGAATGGTTAAGTTTAGAGTAACGAAAGGGAAATATTGCCATCCACCCGAATTGTAGGACGGAGCGACGCAGGAAACCCATACAGGTTTGATTGAGACAGAAAGCCTCGCAGCTGAAGAAAAACTCGTCCTGGTCCCGGATTCGAACCCCGGACCAACGCCTTTCCGGAGCGGTAGCGCTACCGTCTGGGCTAACCAGGAGGCTAGCAGATCGCAGAGGGAGGTAGAATTATTCGCCAATTCGAGGCATTTGGACACTAAACTGCCATATTCAGAGCAATGAAGCTCGTCAGGTGAAATCCCAGATAAGTCGTTGGTTGCGAATATGTCTGACATCCGAATAATCAAGGTTCACTGCTCATTGAAGTCCTAAATTATGCAATATAAGGGTGCTCACGCCGACTCGAGTCAAGCGGCGCAAACGTAACAAAACACAGCGAGCATATACATATGCCTTACAAAATATTAGACAGATTACGCGTTGAAAATGTAATTATAGCTGCGATGACCACAGCGGCGAAAACAGGTCGAACATGCACTTTTCGAAAAAACATGTTCCTCAAAGAGGCACTAAAAACGGCGCTGTTCAGACCGTGTGGTAATGTATTCCCTTGATGAAATATTCTCGTTTGTTTAGCGGCAAAATGAAGTTGCTTCAGCGCTATGTACGTGCACTCGTCTCGTCCTTGTCCTTTGCGCTGTTGAAAAAAAAATAACGTTATGAATATAATGTGCTTTTTTTTTCTTATCTCACAAATTGACTTCTGCGATATAGCCTTACTGAGTAGATGAATATACTTACGCCCACATGGTTTAGGCCTACGTAAGACTCGCGCGACAAATGTGTAACCCTTAAAGGTGAGAACGCATGGTGGTTAG
Source organism: Dermacentor albipictus (assembly GCF_038994185.2). NCBI lineage: Eukaryota > Metazoa > Arthropoda > Arachnida > Ixodida > Ixodidae > Dermacentor > Dermacentor albipictus. The sequence goes on along the minus strand of NC_091822.1, from coordinate 146,864,264 downwards.
GTTCGGCGGCAACCACTTATATTTACATTTCATTTTCCGCGTTCGCGATAATGATAATACGTGTATCTGTGCTCAACTGAAAGAAAGATGCAAAACTCATTTGTATCTGACAATCGCGCGTTTTGCTATACCTATATATTGTTACAGTAAACATTTAATTTAAGTTAAACGGATGAATTTCGCTTTTGCGGAGTGAATACCCTGACACAGTGTGCTTCCTTCTGTGCGGTAACTTTCGACCGTAAGCACGCAAAATTAAGATTTTAATAGTCGGACATGCTGCAGTGAACGCACAGTTTTCACGACGGGTCGTTGTCGATTGATAGAGTATGGAAGTTCTGATAAGTTACAACTACTTGCTGTGTATGACAACAGTTAATGCTCCAGCGATATCTCTCACCAGGCAACGCGCAATGTCCTAATGCAATCACGTATTGTATGCGGGTAATTAGTTCGATTGGGTACGCATTAGCGCAAAAGGAAAAAAGAAAAGGCTGTTACGTATCAGGAAAACGCCATATGCCATGCCGGAGAGAAAGCGCGAAATATTGCGAAAGCCCGACCATTAGCAGATCATAAAATACACTACGCGACAGTCATTTATACCGTTAAACCGCGACTACCCAACGGAAACACCTGTAGCGCTTGCTAGGCGGTCGTTAAACGCGGTGAACAAACGCTTCGGAGACACGCAGAGAGAGAGAGAGAGAGAGAGAGAGAGAGAGAGAGAGGAGAAACGAACGTCAAAAACTGGAAGCAAATAAATTTCACCGCCACTTTTCGACGCGTTCAAATAAAGTGGAACCGCGGGAGCTCTAGATAGCCTAGCGAGCGAGCGTATGGTATAAAGGCGAAAAAGAAAGAAAGGATAAACGGGGCAAAGATAAAAGCCGGCATAAATAAAAGCGAAAAACCGTCCAACGACCCACGCCCATTCATAAAAGCCCGGAAACGCTAAAAGCGCTCCTGGAGTACCTACTCCATGTCAAGCAAGCAGAGGAACCCGAGAGAGAGAGATGGGGAGAGGGCTGATGGAAAGTGAAATAGGAGGAGGGGGCAGCGCTTAGCCGCACCTCTACTCTTCGGCTCCCATCCCTCGCAAGTCTATATATATATATGTATATATATATATAGAGCCGGTGCTTCCTCGCTCTAATATGTTTCTCCGAACAATCCACATTCCCCGGTGGCTCCTCATTCGTCTCTACCGCTCTCATCTTAAAGCCGTCCCTCGACACATCGCGCTGCTTTTGGTTGCTGACCCGCGCTGCAGTTGCGCTTATGCGGCGTTCCGTGACAGCACGCGTGTTTTGGGAGTCACGTGTGCGCCGGAGTACAAGTCCAGAGATAGGCTGTCCTTCTTTCACCAGTAATAGTAAAAACAATAAAGAAAAGAACGGAAGAAGCGCCAAAGGGAGGAATAAAATAATCGGGAAGAAACGCGAATATATCGCGTAACAGCAAAAAAAGATAAACTTGAACGACGAAAGACAAATGAGCTAGAGAGATGACGGCTATAGTTCGCCGCATAGGGAGTAAAGTGAAATTCGGGATGTGCGTGGAGGTTGGTAGGGAAGAGGAGAGCGAGGAAGAGAGAGATAGAGCGACGACGTCGCATAAATCAAAGTGAAACACGGTTGAATGGAAACACGAAGCAGCCTTGAGGCGAAACTAGATAGACAGCAGTCACTTAAGACATTGAGGAAAGATTGCTCGCCATGCGTGGGCCATTATGTCAACGCTATTGAGAAACGTAAACGGCGGCTAAGTGAGTCGAAAATTGAGCGTGAAAGAAAACGAGCTAGCGAGCAACACCACTCGGACATTATGCAATTAGCAGCGCGTCTATTAACGTGCCTTTGCGTTCCAGCTTTGATGGCATGATTGCCCGCCGGGATGCCTCGGCGGTTACGACGTTCCGCTGCCGAGCACAAGTTTGTGGGTGCGACTCCCGTTAGCGTGGCCGCTGAACGCAAGTCGTGGTGCAACACTAAAACGCTTGCCCCTTAGATTTCGACTGTGATAAACAGCAGGCTCTCAGATTTAGACCACAGAGCTTCACAGAAGCGTCAGTCTTAACGCACATAAAAGCCCATCAATCGTGATGACAGAATACTTCAAGCCCTCTTCACTGTTCTTTTCTTTTTCTTTTCCTTCTCGTTATCCAGCATCCCATATTTGAACATGCCTCAAAAAATGTGCTTGAACAATCCCGTCTCACCGCCTTAACGCCGACTTATCCTCATCCCATCAGTCCGTCTTTCTGAAGCCTTTCCTCTCATTTGCCACTGTTTTTCTTTGCCCTCCCTCCCCCTTCCTTTTCCTCTAGGCCATCCCAATAATTTTTCCTGCAGAGCAAACTTGTAGTAGCAGTTGTCCTCGTTTTCTGGAGTAGCAGCCAGCCGATCGGCCGCGTATATATAGACACCAGATTTCTCTCCTTGCCTTCGCCTCGACTATTGTGACGGCCGGATCACCTCCTCCGAAAACACTGCAATCCCCGTCGCTGATTCCTCGCTCCATCCTTAGCGCCAGACGAACATGTCCAGTAGTTCCCTCTTGCACCGTTCGCCGCCGCCCATAAGTGTACATAAAGTCGTCTGCAACAACAAAAGACCGACGAACACCGCCATGTAGAGCTCCATCCGCCAATTCCTTCTTCCTTCTCCAGCCGCAGCAGCCGGAGGAAGGGAGACGACTGCTTCCAAAGCGCGGCGAGTGTAATCGACCTTGGTCTACTCAGCGCGGCATTCCCCCCTCCACTTATATGTGCCAGTTTCTTCCCTCTATATATACCGCTCCCTTATATTTTCCCTCCTTCTGGCGTTTTCCCCGTTTTGCGCCTTTTGTTATTCCGACGTCGAGGGAGGCGAGAAGGAGCATATAGACGGCGGAGAAAGAGAGCGCGAAGGCGCAAGAAGTTGCGGGGGAGTCGTCGTCGTAGACACGAAGACGACGACGCAAGATGGATGCGGAAAGCGAAGAGAGCAAATTGTACGCCGCCGCAGCCTCTCCCTTCCTTTATTCCGCCCGCATCCCGCTTCTTTAGGGGAAACAGGGTTCACTCGCCGTGAAGCCAAACAGAGCGAGGAGGAGAGCGCGTCGGCGGGAACGAAAGCAAGCAAAATGATCAAGCGGGAAGGCGAAATGGGGAATGAAAGGCGGTGGTTTTATTGGGTTGTACGTATGTATGTCTACTATAACCGAGGCCCTTCACTCCGCTTGTCGGGAAGCGTTGCGCGTGGAAAGGGGAAAGAAAGAAAAGGGGGAAGTAGCTCCCGATTGCTGAGTGGCTGCTTCGTTGCGCGGCTCTCGGTCGACTATGATAGGGGGAGAAAGAGGGAAATGGGGAGAAGGGGGTAAGAAGAGGATAGTTGAGCACGCGCGTTCGTGAACAGTCTGTACGTGTCTCGCTACTCGCATAAATGTGTTTTTTCCCCGAGCCTGGAATTTGATCCCGAAAGGGGTTTAAGGTCGAGGAAATTACTCGTCGTTTCCCCTCCGTTTGTGTGTCGTGCTTCTCGTTCGCCTTTTCCATTGGCTTCATAAAAGTGCCGCTTTTCCTGCTTAGTGTTTTCATTCCTTACTTTCTTTTTTTTCTTTGCTAGAGTGGGTGTCACGGTCATCTTTCTTCTCTCCCTTGCGCGCTGATTTTTGCTATCATTCGCTTCGAGTGGTCGTTACATAACAAATCCGTTTGTCTTTCCGGCTAAGAGGGCGCATAATGGGCCCACAATCCAAAGCGGCTCTAAAAAGATTGTCGCGGGAAAAAAGGAAACGCGAAAAGTGACTCCCCTGTGCTTACGCGCGAGCTGCATGTAAAGAACGATGGTTTAATGGATTGGGCTTTGGAGCTTTTGCCTTTTGCGGTCGCATAAAATGGCTCCGCGGGCGCGAAGCAAAACGACGGTTTAACACTGTAGCAGCTCCTTCGATGCTTTCGGATATGCTTGGAAGGTCGTGCTGCCGAGCGTCTTGCACCTGTCGCGCGAGAAGTGTAAACATTCTGTCTTCTCAGTTCATTGTTTTACCATTATTTGCCTTTCTTTCTTTCTTTCTTTCTTTCTTTCTTTCTTTCTTTCTTTCTTTCTTTCTTTCTTTCTTTCTTTCTTTCTTTCTTTCTTTCTTTCTCTCTTTATTTTCTTCGGCCTTTCTTTTTTTGTTTGCTGTCATTGCCAAGTCATCATGAGCTTCTACTATTGTATTCCCTATTTCGATTCATTTCCTAAGAACATCCTCTTTCAGATCGAAAAAAAAAACCCACTCACATACATATGAAAAAGAAAGTTTCACAGCAAGCTGCGGCATCTCTCATTCGGCAGAACAAAAGGTAGGTATGTCAGTTTGTACAAGAATGTAAACAGCGTTGCTGGGAAGCCACCACACCGACAGCTCATTTCAGTCAAATTATATGCTTCTGATGTTCAGAAAAAGAAGTACATCTGTTCTAATTGTTAGTCGACAGTTGCTTTAATAAAAACACAGATTACTGTCACGTGCGTAGACGTCTATTCCACTTTTGCCAATATTGGACATAAGATAGAAACAACGCCACCCTGAAACAACGAGAGTGCAGCACACAACGTTAACCCCATTCGTTCGATTAAATAAGACTCACAAAAAAAGATTCTTCCCGCATATGTATTCGACAACAAACAGCACGCTCCTGTTTTCGAATGTGTAGCTCATCAGTTTGCTTGGGACGTGCAATAGTGCGACCACGTATGCGCAGTATACACATCAGTTCTGTGTACACAGTACACACACAGTGCAGTATACTGCAGTATACACAGTAGTCCTGTGTCAGCCTACTCGCCTATAGTCAACTGTAAATGCGGATGCATCCGTGCGTGCGTGTGTGTGTGTTATTCGACTCACTATTCCACTTTTCCTTGTTCATTTGGTCTATGACAAACGAAGTGCAGCCAACGTCACCTAAAGGTGCTAACATCTTTAATTTCACACGGGTAGAAATAAATAGCACCAAAACTTGGAAAGCATGTCAAGGAAGAAAAGCAAGAAAGAGATAATCACAGTGAAAGAGGAAAAGAGAAGAAAAAAAGGAAACGACCCGATTTCACTCGGCCAGCCCTGCGTTCATCTTCACCTCACTCACATCATTGTGCGATGCACATTTCGAAGCGCAGAGCCACACCGCGTACCCATTGGAGTTGCTTTTTCAGTATGGAGTCACGACCCCTTGAGTCCTCGAAAGAACATCAATTAGACACTCGGCTCTCAAAAACGGTGAGGCGGATGTCGCAAGTATATATAGACGCCGACAAGAAAAGATAGAGAGAAACTGAGACCCAGGCGGTGACACACCGCGACTGGGACGACAGACAACGGCCGCGGGAACAACCGGGGAACTTCCGGCTTCGACAGGCCATTTTTCACGGGAGCGAGCGAAATATGAGGGCGAAGACGAGGGCAACACTTACAAGTGCTGAACACAGAAGCAGACGATCTCTTCCTGTCAGCCGTCTACATATTTCATTCACCCCTGTTACATATATATAATGTTGCTATGATTGAAGGCTAGTAGAAAAATAAACAAACTGAAGCGCCTACGTTTTCTCCTGTTGGCCGGATTTCAAGAGCTAAGAGCCAGAAGCCTCTCGCACGTTGCGGGAAAGAAACGACAGGTGTCTTTTTCACTGCCCCCAGACGATGGAAGCGTATAGCCAGACGCCTACGTAGGCAGAAAAAGAGAAACATTGAAGCGTTATGTAACTTCTAGGGAGTTCCAGCGGGCTTGACCTGCTCAAGAGGAGACAGAAATACGCACCGCGTGTGCGTCGTCTGCTGCGTTCTGCACAGCGTGACGACACGCTTTGCTTCCCGGCTAGTCGTGAATGCCCAGCTTTTGTCGCCCATCGAGTAACCGCCGTTCTATTGTTCACTGTAATTACAGTGCGATTAAAGGCGTGTCTTTCTTCCTTCCTCGATCATGGTTTGCTCTCCTCCGCAGTGAAACTATGCGTGGCGCAGGCTTCGCGATCCGTCGTGTTCGCCTAGAGCGATCGGCGCACAAGATGTCGGAAACAAGGAAGTCATAAAGCAAAGTATTTAAGCTACTTTAGCTCTTGCTGAGTGCTCGTGCGCGGTCTGTAGCAACGTCATCATCTGTTGGGGCAGGGCCGTACGGTAGATCTTCTCGAATGACAATCGTCGCAGGCAGGTGTGTGCGGCCTTATAGTGGAGGCTGCGGGCGTCAATTCAGACTTCAGTAGCAGCCAACTATGTGGCTGTTTTGTGTTGTTTTTTGCTGTAGCGAAAGCTAATTGTATCAAATGTTTCCTACCTACTCGAATTAACTCATGCTTTTTCGTTTGTATACCATAAGATCTATAACATCGAATGTTGCATTTTGTAGATCTATCTATCTATCTATCTATCTATCTATCTATCTATCTATCTATCTATCTATCTATCTATCTATCTATCTATCTATCTATCTATCTATCTATCTATCTATCTATCTATCTATCTATCTATCTATCTATCTATCTATCTATCTATCTATCTATCTATCTATCTATCTATCTATCTATCTATCTATCTATCTATCTATCTATCTATCTATCTATCTATCTATCTATGTATCGATTGATCGATCCGTCCGTCCGTCCGTCCGTCCGTCATTCAGAAACTGCGTTACGAGACTCAACCCACCATAAAACACCCCTCTGTATTTGCCATAATCAAAGTAAGTTCAATCCTGGGATTCAAAGCCAGAATACGCTTTTGCTGGTTACTTATGCAATTTTCGTCGTAAGCATCTCTTGCTGATGTGCATCACGCACTCATTCTGTTATATATAATTTATACTTGTGTTATTACTGTATCAAGAACATCACAGAATTCATATTTCTTACTAACACCTCTGTTTGTTAGTATATTTTGAATTACAGTACTACAACGTTTATTTTACTCGCCTATGGAGTTATACAAGATTCTTTTACCGCGTATATGTAAATTTTCTTATATCCACGCAAAATCTTTATTTCGGCCTGTTTAGCTAACTACACTGTCGCTAAGAACCTTGCGACGCATGTTGCAGTGAGTTAATGCCTTGGTTAATAATAAGCTTTCTTTTTTCTAAAGATAGAAAGGAATGGTCACAATGTCAAATTTAGAGACCACGCGCATGTGTGTGTGTATGTGTGCGTGCGAGTGAGTGAGTGAGTGAGTGAGTGAGTGAGTGAGTGAGTGAGTGAGTGAGTGAGTGAGTGAGTGAGTGAGTGAGTGAGTGAGTGAGTGAGTGAGTGAGTGAGTGAGTGAGTGAGTGAGTGAGTGAGTGAGTGAGTGAGTGAGTGAGTGAGTGAGTGAGTGAGTGAGTGAGTGAGTGAGTGAGCGAGTGTGCGTGGGTTTCTGTCAAATCAAATTAGGGAAGAGCACTGTATTTGTTTATCTGCCAGTTTATCTGCCAGCCAAGTACATTGAAGAATGCGCCAACTTGCCCGTACCTTCATGACGGAAGGCCAAGCTCACCAGCGGAGTCTACATGACAACTACCTGAGCGCTACCGATTTCCATGTCGGTTCTCTTGTTTGGCTATGGTATCTGCCTCACTTCCCGGTATTTCGTCTAAGCTGCTAGCTCAATACCAGGGACCCTACTGGATTGTCGCCGGTACATCTGCTGTAAACTATGTGGTCGAACCTTTGACGCCATCTAACGACCTGCAGCGTCTCGGTCGTGAGACAGTGCACGTCAGCCGGCTTAAACCGTGTTATGATCCCCTTATCGTGTCGTCACCGTGAGTCGCCAAGATGGCTGCTGTTCTCTCGTGCAGCCATTGTAACGACGAAGATAGCACAAGCGTTGCTGAGGCCACGCGGCTCCTGGCGTGAGGAAGACGAAGACCAAAGGGTCGGTGTCGCTGCTTTGGCTCGCGTTGGCGCTTGGCTGGAAAGGCTCGGCTGCTATCTGCGCTGGACCCGACGTGACTGGGATTCCCGCTAACCGTCAATAAACATCGTATCGATGTCTAGTTTTATTCTTTCTTTCACGGATTGGACCTCACGCTGCAGCGACGACTGCAACAGCCGCCGGCAGCGACGGGCCGCACGTCGATGGGGGCGAAATGTTAAAAAAGGAACGCTTGTGGGCTTAGATTTACGTGGTGCAGGTTACAGAGCGTCAGGTAGTCTAAAGTAATACGTAGCCCTCCGCCGCGGCTTACCTCACGGTCGTGGAGTTGCTTTGGCACGTAAAACCCGATGAATCGACCAATCAAAAAGCGCATATTCACGGTTGGAAAGTTACCAGCATTTTATTGATCTTTTGAATAATTGCAGCGTCCACCCGTGTTCGGGTGTTCTGGACATTGTTCTCTAGGCCTCAAGTTAACATCGGTCGAAGTAAAATTTGCGGCTGCGAACTATGAGTAATTTCGGTGTCAGGGTCCATGTCGTAGCTTTACTCTGCAGTTGAGTGTTATATTGCCCCTCGTCAGTATCGCTAATATTTTTCTTATTAAGGCTGTGGGCGGCGAAAAACCACGGACCTCGGTGCCTAGTGTCCACAAATTATATGTCAACATGAGCCCGCTCAATCAGGCGGGAGCTGGACAAGGCGTTGCTGGCCTTCGATCTTGCAACCGTCGATTCCCTGCTCGCGTACAGCCAGCGTGCATGGGCGTGTCGGTGTCGTCCTTTCGGTAGGATCACTGTAGCACGTCGTAGCGCCCAACAGAGCGTAAGCCTTAAGTGGCTCGTTGCAATGGCTCACACGCAAAAAAAAAAAAAAATCGGCGTCTATTCCAGTGAAGCAAAAAATATGATCATCGGGAAAGGCTCATACCCCGTAAGCAAGCGAAGACGCAATGGCTTAATATGAATGAAGAAACGAAAGGAAGAATGAAGAAAAGAACGAAAGAGCGAAGGAAGGAACGAAACAAAGGAAGACGGAAAGAAAGAGAGAACGAAAGAAAGAACGAAAGAGCCTCTAGGTAGTGCATTAGCTGCTCGCATGTGTCGTTGAGGAGGTCGACCTGCAGTGCCATACGTTTACTTCCCACTGCGGCTCATCATATCTTTTGCGACGAGGGCAAAATGCAAAAACCACCCGTGTACTTAGATTAGGTGCACGTTAAAGAATCGAAGGTGGTCTAAATTAAACCGGAGTCCCTCACTACGCCGTGCCTCAAGATCAAATCGTAATTTTGGAACGTTAAACCTCCGTAAATATATATATATATATATATATATATATATATATATATATATATATATATATATATATATATATATATATATATATATATATATATATTATCTTGTAAGAAGTCCGACCCCTCTGATCGTACAACCTAATGTATTACCAAGTGTATAAAGCAAGATTTCGTCTACACGTGTTACTGGAGCGTAGCATGCTGCCGAAATTTTCCTTCTCCTCGTCTTTTGGTTGAACGATTTGTTAAACCCGAAGAAATGACATTATTTTTCCAACTTAATGTTGCTCTGCGTTGCCTTTGGACGTCAAATTCCATCAACCAGCATCAGGTTTGCCGTTGTACGTATGTACGGCACACAATTTAGCGAGTCTTTTCGTCACCTGAACGACAAGTTCGCTTTTTCAGTGTCTTAGGGAACTTTAGTGGCTTTTCTCGTGTCGTGCATAGCCGATTCATTGCTCTGAGAAATGTCCTCTAGAAACTTGGGCCAAGTTCACTGCTTCGTCGCCAAGTTATAATGGGATGACATATACGCCTTTACATATTCATACTATTAATAGTTGCCGCTTCTGTCGCTTCTACATCTAAGGACGTGCCATAGGGCGAAGGGCCATCACGGTTTATCGAAGCTGCTTTTAAATCAAAGCACAAGCATGATATCTGACGCCACTTTAGAAGATAGGCAGTTGTTTTCGGTTCCGACGTGCCGACCGTTTCTCGCCACCGCATTAGATATTAAAAAATATATATATATAGCCACTCCTTCCTTTCTCTCCGTCTAGCTTAAATATAATAGGGAGAACATCTGGGAACAGCTAAAACATCAAAAAGGTAACATTCTGAGCAAGTCATTATCCTCCTGGTTTCTTAGCGACATGTTGCGAAAATTGGAGTGTCTTGAACCTCGACCTGGCCATGTTGTCCAAAAAAAAAAAAGAAGTTTCCAACACTGCCACAGACACCGAATTCAGGAAGCCAAGAAGTGTGGCAAAAAAAGCGCAACATCACAATTATCATGATCGTCATAATAAGCATAACCATCCCACGTATGTTACGCACGCCGTAGGACGAAGTCGTCTCCCAGAGCTCTCTAATTACCTCTGTCCAGCAGCAGCCGTCTCTATACTATGCTTGCAAGTTCCCCAATCTCATCTTACCACCTAATCCCCCACCGCCCTCGAGTATGTTTTTCTTTTAGCGTCGAGTGTGTTGCTCCAATAGAGCACTGGTTGTGTCATGTCATGAACTGCCCAGCTATCCTTTTTCCTATATCTCACTTAAAATATCAGCTACACTACTTCGCTCCTAAATTCCTACAGCTGTCTTTTTGTCTCCGTAACAATACACCTATCAATTTCTGTTTCATCGTTTTTTGCGCGATCTTAAGTCTGTTGTCAAGCTTTTGTATTTAATTCGGAGTTCAAGTTCCGTACGTTACTATAGGTTGAATCCCCCCCTCTAGTTCCCTCTAGTTGCGTACTTCGTTTTCTATTTCTTCAAAAACAACGGTAAGATACCGTTCATTACCAGGGAGTTCCTGCCATGCACTCCAACCAATATTTACTTGTCCGGAACATTTTTTTCTGGTGACTCGGGTTTTCACGGTCTCTTTGGTCTAATAAGTGCACTCCTGTTGCAGCTTGAACAAGCTCGGTAACAATCGCGAGCTCTTCTTTTTCGGCCAGGCAATAGAACATTGCATTTGCCCTTTGCACTATAGTCTCCAACGTTACCGCTGCACTATACCCGTTCGGATCCTTGCTGATTTGTCGTAGGTCCTCTCCTCTCCGGCGTTCTTAAAGACAACAACTTTTTTCTTCAAACCGCAAGTTACTGAGGCGCATTCCCCGTCTAACCCCGCGCCTAATCACTTCCAATCCAACATATCGGATACATCTTCCAAGCAAGAAAAGAATAAAATTTAATAGATTGTGCATCCATGCCTGGCACATTTCCCAATCAGTATTTTTCCGCGTTTCTTTTGACGCATTATGATAGCTGTGGGATATTTGCTGGTTCGCTTTTAAAAATATTTGCGTACGCTTCCTCTACTCCTCAACATGCAATGTCTCCATGGTTATATATATATATATATATATATATATATATATATATATATATATATATATATATATATATATATATATATATATATATATATATATATATATATATATATATATATGCACACACGCTGAATCAAACGCCTTTTCGTACGCTCTGAATAGGAAGGTTGGTTGTACTTGGCAGCTTTCTCAGTTACCTCATTGATGAGATCGGCTGCGTTCCAAGGCGTTCCAGCAAGCAAAACTGTCTAACCTGACATCTTAGAAGACAGCTTATTCTCTGCAGCAGTCTGCGTATTGAAACATAGTCACACGCCTAGATATCGCTCGCCACGTGGCGTCCAATTTATGACGCAAAGGCAAACCGTAAAGGTAATGTGAGTAATTTTCTTCAAAAAAAAAAAAACTCACTAAGACTAAAAAAACATCGCTTATTCCACTGCGCTTTTATTTGATACTATGGTACTCCTCAATTTGCGTCATTACAGGCGTAATAACACAGTCCTGTTCAGTTGGACTACTCACGAGCATCGCTTTCCCCTAAACGTACGTTTTCCCTCTAGCCTAATAAGCACTCACGCTTACAGGTTCACTCAGCAGCCTCGTCTGCGGGCCTTCCATACAATGTTAGGTCTTGTTAGCCGAGCTCGCTAGACCCGACTCCATTCAGCTTCTTGCCATAACAGCACTTTGTCTGCATCGTCTGCTCGATTAGTAAAAGTAGCCTACAGGGTTTTTGCCTTCGATGCTGTCTCCTCGAAGCTGTCTTCTTTGTCATCTACCTATGGATTAGAACAGTAATTACTATAGCGGCTGTCGGGCTAAGGCGGCTAAGTAGCTGTCTACGCGGATATTTAGGACACACCCATTAATGTAATTCATTGTCGAATATCTTAACTTAGACTGACTTAGCTGACTAAAGTCAAGTGCTCCTCGGAGTCTCTTCGAAATTTCTTTTGCGAATATTTTGTACAGTGCCACACAGAAGCTAACGGACCTATATATGTTATTATTCATTAGAGTCTCCTTCCTTGTGGATTTATAATTGGTTGGCATTTCGTGAAACATCTGCTACATTTGAAGTTATGAGCTTCCCTAAAAGGGTCGTAAGCTTTTCGAGTTGCACATTCCTGCAAAACTTATCAAAGAAATGTTATTCCTTTCTTTTTAACATATAATATTTAGGAGATGTTCGCGCCTTTATTTGGCACTGACTACTATTTTTCACATAGAAATGCAAATTATGGAAGCCACAGGTATGAAAGAAAATCACGTAAAAGCACACTCAAAGCTAACGTAAACTAGTAAATACGTCATACATAAAGTGCAGCCACACAAGCAAATGAAACACACTCAGTATTAAAGTCAAGTAAAAAAATGAATAAACGAATTATGAAGCAGAAACATTGAAACAATTAGTCCAGTCACATAACTAACTAAAGTCAGGGCACAGAGGGAAACACGGAATAAGTTCGCACGAAGCACACAACGTCAGGCACAGATTGGAACAAAGTCCGGCCAAATCGAACACATGCAGTGAGCTTACAATCCATTTTATTCTTCCACTTTTCCTTTAGACATTTCTTTCCAAGCCCGTCTAATTTTATCGCTAGTTATTATACACCATTTTTTTTTACTCTGTCCAACTACGAGCAATCGTGCTTACGTAGCAGTTCTAAGTGTTGTTATACAGCTCAGTCTATGTTTTCTCTTGTCGCCTTCCTACCTTATTACCTTACTATACTGTCGAAACGGCCGGTGAGATCGCCCCGTTTATCCTTTCGCTGCGTAAATCTTGCTCGCATATACACGCCGAATCACGCTCTCCCTCTTTCATTCAGCACCCGCCATTTACTGCATCCCTAATCTTTCCGATGGCATAATTTCGAGTGGAGCTAATTTCCCCGCCTTCCTGACACACCGGACAGCTCAGCCTCTGTTCGACCTGATGTGTGGCGTACTAGACTCCCTCGCAATACACGTTGTGCGCGAACCGCTTCGTATTTCCTTCTCCTCGTTGGCGTCTATATGTGCATGTTGGTGCAGTTTTCTGCCGCGTGTGTTGTGTGTTTCCGTAGGCGCGGCTTGCATCGCCTTATTTTTCACCAAACGTCCGGAGTAGCATGCTAAATCGCTAGCCAGTCTAACAAGTCGAGCTTTAAAGTCAGTTTATAGTTTTCTTTCCATGCTTCCTGTCTTGATATGTTAGCCTTGAATTCAAATGCTCACCTCAAATAATTTCCGTTAAAGCTTCATACGTCAGCTTTATGCTGTCCTCGTACAGTCCTCTAATAAAACCTCATATTTTTTCACGAGCAGTTGCCTGAATTCCACAGCTTTTCTCCTGAGAATAACCAAGTTGGGCCGCCTAAAAAAACTATTTTTTCCATTTTTCTCTTGAAATAGAGGAAAATCGCGGACCTCACTAATCTGTGGTCACCACTTTTTAGCTGACTCAACGCGTCTACATGCTGCATCGTTGAGATCGGTACTGTGTATAAAGCATACTCCATTTGTTGCTTCCCCGTTTGGCCTTTTCCATGTCGACTTCTGAATACTGCATTTCCGGAAGAGGGTATTCATTATTCTCAACATATTCTTTTATGCGAACTCACTCAACTTATCTCCTCTGCGATTTTTTTAGCAGGGGGAAAATTCTGCCGCGTTTCCCAACTGCCTATTCTCCAGATTTCCTTTTTACTACTTTGGCATTAAAGTTGCCGATGACAACAGCACACTGAGTTTGGCGTTTCTCAACGATGATTCAACGTCCTTAGAGAACATTTCCACCACCTCGCAATCATGACTGCGCGTTGGCGCGTATAGCTTTACAACATTTAATTTATTACTATTATTTAACTTCATTAAATTCACTACTTCATTTTCATTAAGGGTGTAGAATTATTCTGTGTTCCGCGCTATGTCCTTATATACGCATCAGAAACTCTGCCCCTCTTTTCTCTGTGTTATCATAAAGGACTGTACCACAGAATACACGTACATTAGTCAACACTGTACACCCCGCGAGCAGCACAGGTAACGTTTTTTGGCAAAGTCGCCAGGTCGCGCCCCAGGACACTCCATCTTTAGCGAAATGTCACCAGGTAACGAAGGTGATAATGACCTTTAATTAATTTATGTCGTTTCTTTATGCTTTAAATGTTGCTAGACATCCTTGTTGATATATTGTAAACAGCATCATTGTTTCATCCTGCGTTGGTGAGACCCTGGAATGTGCGAAGAGGGAAAACATCCCAGATTTTTCTAAAACGCCATCAAATCTCAAGACCTTGCTCTGCCTAGAAAATGTAGCTTTGATGCCTCAAGACGGCTCACTAATAACCTATTCAATACGATTTCAGAAGCAGGGACAAGTGAAGGCGTGTATATGTATGCCGCGTAGGATAGAATGAAGCCGAGGCCTTGAATTGGGAGATGCTATTAGAGGCAATTTCCTCGCTGTTTACGCCATTAAATGGTCGCGAAGACTCCGAAAAGTCGAAGCTGTCGTTAATGTGACCGATGATTCGCAAAACTTAGCGACTATCTCACTAAGTTGCCAACAGTGCTCAGGGAAAACCCGAGGAAGGCGGCAGATGAAAATTCAAAATGACGAGAAAAGCGAGAACAAGGTAAAAGCGGGAGCCAACGTTTCGACAAGTGGACTTGTCTTCTTCAAGGCGACGTATGCTTTCCTCGGCACAGTACTGTGCCGGTGAAAGCATACGTCGCCTTGAAAAAGACAAGTCCACTTGTCGAAACGTTGGCTCCTGTTTTTACCGTGTTCTCGTTTTGCCCAACACTGCTCGAGAGTTTCACGTCTCGTTGCAAAGCGAGGAGGATGACACAAACTGTACATGGCAGCGACCTCCGATAAGATGGTCACTTTGCCGCGCAACCCGATGAAAGACAGACAAAGCGAGACATCCACTCGCGCTGCCATTGAATCGCGATGCTAACGAAAGAAAACCAAAGCCGATACACGATGGAAAAAATACAGCGAATGCCTACACTCTACCCGTCAAATTCATATACAGGTATACATCTCGCTCCGTCAAACGCACACAAATAAATCATAACATCCCGAAGAGTAGGGAGGGTAGGAACGGTGGGGGGGGGGGGGGGGGGGGCCTGCCGCAGCCCCATCCGTGCCGTCACCGCCCGCTTTCTCGGTGACAGCCGAGAGCCGTTCTTTTCAATGTAACGGACCGAGTTGGCGACGCCTGCGACGCTCGCTTCTACCCCCGGCAACATGCCAGCGCCGAGCGCGTAGGTGAGGCCCGAAAGTGCGACCAGCGGCACCAGGCGACAGCGGGGCGTCCGGAAGGGTCGAAAACGCACTTCGACTCTTCTAGCCCAGCAAAGGCGGAGAGACAACCCAAAGTTCTATATATGCTTTCCCACATGCACTTCTACAATCGAGTTAGTGCCTTAAATTTTATTGTAATTCATCATTTACGTACACGGTGGCTTGTTCCGAGTACATTTTGCTTCCTTGCGCGCATCTAAATTGTTACTCTTTTTCTTCTTCAACGATGACATTGTATCGAGATTAGTGCATTCAGTGCAGTGATGTATTTTGTTTGAACGAGTGTGTTCGCAGTTATTACTTCGTTTTGCTTATTTCTTTTTATCTTGTTTTCTTCTTTAGCCATGATGCAATGACGTTGTCTGCGGTGTTATTATTCCTTGCATCCAAACTGCCTTTGTGACATCCTTCGGGGAGCACGGACGCAGTAAAGCTGTCAATTCAGCTTATTTCAGCACGGGTGGTACGGAAGGAAACAAAGTTAATATTGTAAGTTTCTACAGAAATCACCAGAGGGAACCCTGGCGCTGCGATCGCTCCGTCACCATGGGAACGATGGTTAGTTACACGGATTTGTCTAATCTTCGTACTTGCGGCTTCGGAAGCTCTTGTGAAGTGTTTCTCCCGCTTTTATCTTGCAACGTTTCCGAGAAACCGCCGTTTTTCCAAACGCGTGAAGAGAATGCGTCACTGCGCAAATGCATATAGCAATGCGGCAAGTGACGAAGCCGTTTAAAGCCAGAAGGACGAAGCTTAAGCTAATCCACGGGACGCCCCCTATCGACGGCGCTTGTTGAACCCCTCACACTTAACGCTGCTGAAGACGCAGACGCTATATAGCGCCGGAGTTCCCTATAGTAATTTTTTACACGAGCCTCTTCGGAGACAGCAACAGCGTCTACCGTAATATAACTATCTCTTTTTTTTTAAATGTTCTTTCCGACACATGTATGCGGCTCATACGATCACGCCATACTCAAAAGTATTGTTGAAGTTTCTGCAGGACACCAAGCTCGACGAGCGGCCCTAGCGAGACAACCGTCTCATGTACATAAGCGTTCACCACTTCTCTTATCATCATCATCCATCCCAATACTTTCACTCCCCTTCCCTCTTCCCCAGTGCAGAGTAGCAGACTAGAGCGCACTAGCTCAGGTCGGCCTCTCTGTCTTTCCTATCAATAAATTATATTCTATATTATTCTATTCTGCCTCTCGCCGTCGATAGCGCAACTGCGTCATGCGCGTATATGCGCATACGCGAAAAGCGCAAAAACGCTCAGCACGAAAAAAACGTGCGCCAAGGCGCGCGCAAACACCACGGCGGGACAGTTTGCGAAAAAGGGGTGAAAAATTGCGGGGGGTGGGGGGGGGAGGAAGGGGTTTGACGGGAGAGGAGAGGGCGACGCACCCTTCTTTGTCTGACGTCGGGAGGACCGGGCGGGAAGCGTGTTCCGCTTTCTTCGTTCGGCCGCTTAGTTATTCCCGACGGGAGAATCGAAATCCGTGACGTCATCATTCGTTTTTTGCGCGCGCTCAAAAAGAAAGGGTGTCTCTGGTCCGCCTCGGGCGAGAGAGAGAGAAAGACATCGGCGCCCCGCTCGTGGTATATAACGTGCAGCTGCCCTCCAACGCAGTGGCGCGCTTGCGCTCCAAGTTACGAGAGTGGGAGAGAGGCGAGGTATACGCGGGAGGGAGAGAGAGAAAAAAAAAGGAGAATCGTCGATTTCGGCGGGAGATTTCTAAAAATGAAAGCACTCTCTCAGCCTGTCGACCACGTGGTTTTCAAAAGAGACTCGCTATTGCTCGGGCGGAGGAGCGCACAAGGAGCTTTCGGCTGTTGCGCTACGCAGCGGTTGCTAACAAGTTCGACTTCCCGCAGATTATTTTTTTTTCTTTCTTGGCTTGCGAGAGAAAATATGGTGTGCGTGGAGAACTAATAGTCAACAAGTCTGCGAAGACCACGATTCTAGAAAGCAGGAATTCTGTAGGTCGAGTTCGGCGCGAGAGAATAGCGGGACGCTCAAAAGAACAGCGCTGTACTCGCAAGTTGCCGTAAATATTTTTTTTGGAATTTCGAACGCGTCTCGACGCATGTCTTAGCAAGGAACATCGGCCCTAACGCAAATTGCAAATTAATTGAAAATGTTGGGTTCAATATATCGCTACCTGCGCCAGCACGCAGTCGGCTTCCCAACTTTTCAAAGAAGCCGTCTTCGTTTATGTGTTTTCTAACAGCGAAGTCAGTGCATAGGTGTAGTGAGAAATTACAAATGGAATTCCTGGCGCTGCGCACGTTTCAACTGAGAAACAGGTTTCCTCGATGTCGTCCCTTAGCATCGTCAAACCTGAGCTTCAAGCAACCCGTTTGCGCAGCGTACGCAAGGTGTTTTGAAGCGCCGTAACTAATCCGCAGGCATCACAACGGCTTCTAATCAATTACGAAGAAAAGCACCCTAAAGCCTCTATTTCAGTACGCTATCATCTGTATCGCTCTTCACTTGTTCCTCTACGAAGAGCGATAACCATCGCTACGGATACTACTCCATTATCCTCGGAGATTACTTTCAGCATCGCGGTCAGACAACGTGGGTGTCACCGTCGTCTGACCAGAAGCTATCGAAGTGTCACACGAAGAGCTCTCGATAGCGCTCATCGACGCTTTCCTGCTTCATTACGCGCAACCGCCAGAGCACGGCCGCACTTCAGTGAAAGTGCCAACGAGAATCCTACCGCAGTGTTGGAACACGAGCGATCGACGACGTGAAGACGTCGACCGAGACGCCAAGCGGATTCCCAGCGAAGCCGCGAGGACAGCACGAGACAGGACACAGCCAAGACGACACCGAGGACAACGTGCACGTCGACGGAGGTCCACTCACCAGAGGTGATCCGATCCTGCAGCCCGAGCAGTCGCAGACCGGCGGGTGCACCGAGAGCACGCCTTTGGCCAGCAGCAACTTCATCGACTTGCCATGGTGGCGAATGCTGCGCTTCCAGTCCTTGGCCGTTTCACGTCCGCTCACGTACTGGAACTCGTTCGGGGTCAGCCAGGTATCCCTGAAGAGAATGCACGGCCCTTTCGAACCCTGGCAGAGGCGCGACAGGTACAGCAGCCCCTTGTTGCCGCCGCATTCCACTTCGAGGATCACTTCACCGTCCCGGTACATTGTTGCCGCTGCCTGATCGACGGCGAACTTGAAGCGCGCGCGCGTTTTTCGCGGTCACGCGTCGATTCGCCTCTCTCGCTAAAATGAGAGCCGATTATGGATAAGACGCGCGCGCGCGCGGGTATACCGCGCGTCGCCGTCACCTGTGGATTTCAACGGAGGCCGACGAGCTTCTCAGAAGCCATCGACAAAGCCACAGCCGATACCGTGGTCGTCGCAGCGTGTCACGTGGATGTTCGTTGACCGAACTTCGACGATATCGCTTTCGCTGTCGACGTCGTTGTGCGGAAAGCTACCTTCAGTGGGAGGGAGATGACATCCCCTCTCAGCCAAGTTACGAATCGCGGTATCTCGTAACGCCTTCACCCGGTTGACCTCGATTCTTCGCGAATGCTTCGAGGATTCAAATGGTTCTCCCTCCAGGTGACGACGACGACGACAACGACACTTGGGAGCGCGGGGTGCGTCACGGTTTCGAATCGTCAACGGCGTCGTCACAACGCGCGCACGTCTGTTTCACTAGTCAACACGAAACACCATCCTTTCGTTCGACGCCGCGAAATCACGGTCACTACACAAACACGGCGGCAGCGTCACGGTGACGATCGACGACTCGTCCTCTTCTGACACCGTTCAAAAAACTTCACAATAAACAAACAACAAACAATCACACGACGATGACACCACTCAGTCGCGCGCTCGCGACTCACGCACGCACACGGACAGGGCTATCGCGTCAGTTACGGAAGGTGATGCACAAGAGCACGGGCCTCGAGAAAGAAAAGGGTGTGAGCAAACTCGTCGGCGCGAGAGGAGCCTCGTCGCCGCACGTCCCTTCAGGCGACACGACGACGCATCTCTGCTCGGCAACGGTGGGACCACGGCGTCGTCGGCGGCTGGCCGCCGTTCGAGGCACTCTCGCTCGAACCCCGGCAGCCGGGGGGGGGGGGGGGTGAAGGGGGGGATGGACGGGGGAAGAAGAGAGGTGGGGTGAAAAGCGCGCGCCGAGCCACGCGGCGCCTGGTGCCAGCAGAGCGGCAAGCGTTGGTTGGGTCGTCGCCGGTCCGTTCGTGTATAGCACACACACGCGGCGCGCGCGCTGTGTGCTAGCGCCGGGCCCCGGCCTTGCTGCGTTCGTTTCCTCGCGGCGGCGGCGGCGGCGGAGGGTCCGAGTTCCGAGGGCGCGCCGCTCGAGTCGCCTCCTCCTCCTCACGCGCGCGCCGTCGGTGGAGAGAAGGGAGGCTCGAACCTCGAGCGAGCCTCGAGCCGGAGAAGAGGGGAGGAACCGACAGACTCTTTTTGCCGAGGGCGAGGAGGGAGTTCGAGCGCGCGGATTAGACCGCGCTGCCGCCGTTGCCGCCGCCAGCGAAGGGGAGAGGGGGGAACGCGCGCGCGCGCTCCGGTGCAAAAGAAGAAGAGAGGAGACGCGCGCGCGCGCGCGCTCTCGCAGACGCACGCACGCGGGCGCGCCGCCGCGTTTCGCTCGCTCGGCGCCCGCCGTGGCCCGCGCGCCAAAAAAACACAAAGCGTAACAAAGCGCTTTCGCGCGCGCGCGCGAAAGAGCGGTCGGCGGCGGCGGCGGCGGCGGGCGCCCGGGAAAAGAAAAGCGCTCGCTCGTCGGTCGGTCGTAGGGAACGGGCAGGAGGGGAAGGGAGGCGAAGGGACGCACAGCGTCGAGCGAGAAAATAAGGGAAGAAGAAAATATCTACGGAACCCGAGCGACGGTGGCAGAGGCGTCGGCGAGCGTTGTACGGGGGGAAAGACTGCGTCACTTTTGTTTGTTTGGTCC
This sequence comes from Dermacentor albipictus, assembly GCF_038994185.2. Taxonomy (NCBI): domain Eukaryota; kingdom Metazoa; phylum Arthropoda; class Arachnida; order Ixodida; family Ixodidae; genus Dermacentor; species Dermacentor albipictus. The sequence continues at coordinate 146,843,750 of NC_091822.1, read as the reverse complement.
AACTTTTTCTCTCTGTTTAGTTCCGAACCTACTACGCAGGGTGCTTCGGTGCTCCGCCGATGCTGGCCCGCCGCTCGTTTCATCATGCCTTTCTTTACCTTTTTTTTTACCTCCCCGTTTCGTTCCTTCTTTTTTTTTCTGTGCTTTTCCTTCTAAGGGAGTTTTGGGCGCTCGAACAGGAGGCGGGAAAAACGAGGGAGGGGGGGGGGGGGGGAGACGCGAAAGGTCCCCGGCATGGCAGCCTATAGCTCTGCCTTCTTCGCGGCCCCAACTCGACGTTGCCCTCGTTTTGTTCTCTTTACTTTTCCGGCGTCCTCTCTTGGCGTTGGTGTCACACTACCTTGCCTCGAGCGCGCGCGCGAGCGAGCGAGCGAGCGAGCGCCGGCAATCTTTCCAAAGCTGCGGTACTCGGCTCCTTTTCTTCTTTTCTTTTCTTTTTTTTTATTCCTTTCCCGTCTTCGCATCCCGTACCTCTCCAAAGCGAGACCCGCTGTCGCTCGCCACCGTCGTCCCGCCGTCGTCCTCCTCATTCTCCTCCCGTACACCGCGTTGTCGTGCGGCCCGACGCCTTTCTTTATCTTTCCTTCCTTTCCCACCCGTCCTTTCGTTTATCTGTCTCCTTTCCATCCTTTCTTTTCTTCTTCCATCTCTCTTCTGTGTGTGTGTATATATATCGCTTACGTCGCCTCGGTTCCAATGCAGCGCGCTGTTTTTCTCGAAGGCGTTTGGACGGTACAGCCGGCACAGGGCCTGACTGACCCTCTCACGACGCGCGCTTGCCGCCGCCTTCTCCCTATTTCGCTTATCCCGCCGGCGCCGCCAGAGACGGACGAGGAAAATAACCGGTGGAACGCAAGCCAGCAGCGCGCCGGTTCTGCAAAAGGGACGCGCGCTCGGCTTCTTCCGCCGAGGGGGTGGCGAAGGAGGACGCCTATCTAAGATACACTCTTCTTTTTCTTCTTCTTTTTCATTCTTTTTCTGTTTTATTACCTCATTTTTTCTCTTCTTGTCCCCATCATCCGCACTCGGTCGCAGTTTTATCTGCTTTTCCCGCCGCGTCCTCTCTGTTCCCGACGCCCAGTCGCGAGCGGATACGAAACACGCAGAGAGAGACACCTGTGTTCTTCCTGGGCCCCTGCCCTGCGCTTCTTAGCTTCTTAGCAGCCGCCTTTCCTTCTTTGTATTTTTTTAAGGCTGCGTTTTCTCCTTGCTTATATATATATATGGCCAAGGAATACAGAAAAAGAAGGGAACATAACACATAACATTACAAGTTAGGAAGGCGCTTCGGTTCGAAAAAAAAGAAAAGAAAGAAAGGCATTGGGGCTCGGGTCCAGCAATGTAGCCCGAGGCGGCTTCATGAGACGCTTGCGAGATCGAAAAAGTTTGAGAATGGTTTTTTTTTTTTACCCCGAGAAGTTTTGCTGGTGGCGTCCGCAGAACGGCACACACCGCGCCATTCTCCGTCTCTCTCACTTCGTCTCAGTGTCCAGTCTCGGCGCGGCTTTTTCTTTTCTTTGTCGGCAAGAGTTTTGAAACACCTTGGCTTCAGCAAAAAAAGAAAAAAGAATATGGATTTAGAGGCGAGCTCGGGTGCTAGAAACCCACCCATTTCTTTCTCCGTGAGGAGGCTTGATAAGGCACACAAACAGAAGAAACGAGACTTGGCCACGGTGGACAGTGAGAGAGAGAGAAAAAAAAAGAAAGGTGGGGAGGGGGATACATGCAAGAATCTTCGTCGCCACGTGGGACAGAAACCACTTTACTTTTTTTTAACGAAGAAACCCTGCATGCATTCCTTTCTTTTTTAATTTCCTTTTTTTCCCATCTTCTTTTTTTTTGCTAGCAAACATTGAAAATTTTGAAGTTTGTACCTTGCCTGCATGTATAAGCTGAGAATCGAGTGTAGCGTGACGCGAAGATGCCGCCGTTTCCTGGTTGGCGACTGGAAGAAGAAGAAGCTGTTTGCGAACGGAGCCCTTCCACTGCAAGTCGTGGAAATTCTGCGGAAAGAAAAAGAAAAGGAGAAGAAAACAAGAAGTAGATAAGAAAAGATCCGGAACGCAATTTCGGGCAGTACCGGACGCAACGCCACATACTGAGGCTGTGCTAAGTGGACATTTCCAGACTGAACACCTCCTTCCTTGCCCCTTTTGCCGCCTCATGGTGTCAAACTTCTTTCGAGACCAGGCACTGCTAGTGACATTGAGATTATGGTGTTACTTTCGGTTGGCACTTAACACTGAATGTCGGCGATTTTGCTCGTTAGCAGCCTTTATTGCCTTTACCCAGTCTGAAGTAGTATTATGCAACCTCTTCCCGTTAAATAAGTTATATATATATATTTTTTCATTTTGAAGACGTATCTCTGCGCCATTGGGGTTGATTCAGCAGACTACTTGCGACAGCAACCAATGAAGGAGTGTTAAGTGTCCTTGAACAAGCGCACCAGATGGTGCACAAAGCTCGACGATGTTTTAGAAATAAACGCTTTTGTCTTGCAAATAAAGATGTGTCGTCAATGAAACGTTTTGGGCGTTACACATACACATACCCACCGCGGTAACTTAGCGGTTTTGTGGTGCTGTGCCGCAGCGATCGAGTTCCTTTGTTTAGATCCGGCCGCGGTGGCCACCTTTCGATATCGATCGAAATGCAAGAACTCGAGCGCTTAGACTTAGGTGCACGTCAGAGAGCCACAGGTGGCCAAAATTAATACGGAATTACACTCTACGGGCGTCCCTCATAGCCAGATCATGAATTCGACGCGAAAGGTGCCCAGAATTTCATTTAAATTTTCAGCACACGCACAGAGAACCATGCCCAGTATACTAAAGGAACGGTTATATCGCCCTATGCGGGGTGAAGCAGGAAACGACGGTATAACCGGACAAGTACGGAAAATGAGCCCCCTCCCCCTCCCCCCCCCCAAAAAAAAAGAAACGTTGCCCCCGTTGTATGTGCTGGGCTGCAGCACCTCGGCTGATATTTAAATGTCATTTGTTCAGGAAAATGCCTTGCCACTGTTCTACTAGTTCCCAGTTACGTGGAAGTTCCCTGTTCCTCAGTTTCTCAAGAGCACCGAAGAACAAGAAGGACCAAACCAAGTGCTCCACATCGTCCTCGCTCCGTGTAAAGCGGGAAAAAAATCACAGCATCCAGTTTCGAATGTGCAAGACAGATGTTCTTGCTCCCCCCCCCCCCCCCTTTTTTTTTTTGTACAGATCCTGCTCTGCTACAATACAGCAACGACGGTATTGTGAATTTGATACATTTCATTACTCCAGGCTCTCACGACAACCTCGACAACCACTATTACCTTTCCTGCCAAGCTCGTACACTCCAAATACTTAATTATATGCACTAATCTCACACGACCATGTATGATGATGCGTGAAACACCACATGTTTTCGCACAAATCAACGTAATAATTTATTATTGGTTGCAGGGGGCATGGTAACGTGAGCCTAAAAAAATTGAAATCACTCGCACTCCTCGGGGAGGTATCAACGAGGGAGAAGGCGCCGCTTTGGGCAAAATACATAGCCGAGTCACATTATCCAAGATGTTTCGGTTTCTCCTGATGCTGCCAGGCGCAATTCTCTTCTCGATTTGGATCCGTGCTCGCCTACTTACAAATGCGAGATCTCTTCAGTTCATCCTTGTGTCTTTTTGTCTTTCGTCTGTTGCCTGTAATACGTCTACTGATGATGGGGTCACCGTGAACGAATGGCAACAGCCTACGAGACGAGACAACTTGACGTCCTTCCGCTTTAATTCTAAAGTTACTTCTTGCCAGATTTCCATGTCGTCGCTTCTGATTGTGACACTTAACTCTTCCGCAAACATCTCAACTGCAATGGCGCTTGTCACTGGGGAACATAGCCTCTTAGATGATACCGCGTTCCGCACGTGCTCTGCTTTGAAGGCATATAACGGAAAACTCGAGGTGCGCGGTGCGTACGCGAGCATGTCGCAGTGTGCACAGGAATTCGCAAGTTCGTGAGAGATACGAGCGATAAAAACGTCAGTTTGATAGACAAGTGTGTGCAAGGTCGCCCTTGACGTACGTGCGCTAACCTGTGGAAGACGTCAATAGGAATCGCAATCTATGTATGCCATTGCCTACTTAAGATAGTTAGCGGGGAAGGGTTCCGTCCTAATTTCGTTTTCTTTTCTTTTTCCTTTTTAGCACATGGAGGTTTGAGATTATGAACGTGTATGCTTGTATAATTCTTTATATAGGTCTTTTCTCATCCACTTTCATTGCCATTAATTTACCATTTCTCTAATTCAATTAGTAAGTACAAGTAATTTCCCCTATGGTGTCCTTGCAAGTTGGCTTCTCATGATACTATTAATAAAGAATCGGCCCACCGGTTAAGTCCCTTTCTTCTTGTCTAATGCCTTATTTATTTATTTATTTATTTATTTATTTATTTATTTATTTATTTATTTATTTGCTTTACCGGTTCGAATGAGGCGCAAATTCTACTCTTTTGTGCAGTTAAATACAGCGTCTGTACACCTGTAAATTCACCACTACGGCAGTCATTTTGCGAGTGCAGGTGAAATAAGCAAAAAAAAAGAAGCAAGAAACAAAGGAGACGAACGAGAGCAAAAGGGATGCAGCCCCCAAGTTTGTAGGGAAACACTTGCCGCAGTCGTCAGTACAGCATATAACAGCCGCCGAGTAAAACACTACGGCTACGAGGCGTTCAGCACGAAGCAAAGCCAAACTTTTCGCGCGCATTGTCTCCCTTTTTTTTTCTACTTGCTTCTGTTTTTTTTTCTCCTTCCCATTCTTCTTGTTCCTCACATCATTTCCCGTCATACCTCAGCCCTGGGCTTCTCGCGTTCGCTCGTGCATGATGAGCGCAGTAGCAAAAGATGTCGCGGCAACGACGCTGTTATGCCGCCTCACTCAGCTTCCTTTTTCTTCTCATTGTTTCTCCCGAGCTTCTTGAGCGAGCGTACCTACGCCCACAAGCAACCCGAGGTAAGCAGCAGCGGTGAAGAACAACAACTCAATAACAGCGACAACGAGAAAAGAGCGGCGAGTCAGAAGAATGTTGCCTACGAACTTTCGCCCGCTCCTGTCTGCGCCACTCTTCGTCGCGTCCTTCCCTCTTTCTATAGTTTCTCTTTCTTTTTGCTTGTTCTCATTGTTAGCTCTCCCGTTTTCTTTTTCGCCCTCTCGTCCATTCTCGGGCTTAGCTATCGCACCGCTCAACCAGCCTGAAACTACGCTCAAAGTGGGCCGGCAAAGTTTGTCGCCACGAAACAAAGGGGGGAAAGAGAGAATGAAGAAATACGAGACAGTAGAACCGTTGATTCCTCTGCGTAAGAGCACCAAGGACGTACAAGCAGAAGGGAAGAAAGGGGAGAGAGAGAGAGATAAAAGGACAGAAAAGTACGAAAAAGAAGATGATGAAAGGGTAGCTCGACTGGAAGAAAACAAAAATAAAGTTGTCTCGACAGCGATAGAGTGAGAGAGAGAGAAAAAAAAAAGAAGCAAGTAACGAAGGTTCCGCTCTGATTGCAAGCGCGTCGGTGGTTGCAGAGAAAGAGAGGCGCTGCCGCATCGCCTCCGTCGCTGCCGACGCTGCCGCCGCTGGCTCTGCTGTTGCCTTTGCTGCGCGACTCTGACGCTGCGACGACGACGCTCAGGAAGGAAATTAAAAAAAAGAAAAAAAATACAGGCAAAAGAGAGGCAAGGGCGACAAGATGAGCGACGCGTTTATTTCTCGGTATTTTCTTTCGCTCCCGCAGAAGCACGCAAGAGGAGCGCCCAGCGAAAAACTTGCGCGCGTACGAGCGCGAGCGACCGGGGAGCAGTTGCTTTTCAAACGCCGAAGCCGCCGCTGCCGCCTGCGTTGCTGACGTTGTGAACGTCGTCCTGAGTAAAAGGGATGGCAATGCAGGAGGAGGAGGAGGAGGAGGAGGAGGAGGGGTAGCACTTCGCTGTGAGCGTTTGCCTTGGGTATGAAGGGGCGAGAGAGTAAACGAAGATGAGAGAGAGTAGTGAAGGCTGTGTGTGCGTGTGCGTGCGTGGGTGCGCGAGGGGGGAGGGGGGTTGACGAGGGGCGTAAGCGAAACGCAGCTTTAGCGTTGCGCGCCGCGCCGATGTGCGCCGTGGAGGGCTTGCCGCGCGCTGGCTGCGCCTTCTACGGAGTGGTCGCCGCTTTTCATTAAAGCGGCCTCCCTCCGTCGTCTCCCAGGGCTCTAACACTTTTCTGCGTCCTGACGATGACGACGACGACGAGATGAACGAAGAAGACGTGATAGAGAGGGAGAAAAGAGAGAGAAAAAAAAATAAAACAAGGCCACGACGAAGCCCAGAGACACTGAAGTAAAATGAGCGGAGGGAGAGGAAGAGGCGGCAGTGAAGCGCGGGCGCGCGTCGTCTCCTCCGTCATGAGGTTCTGAAGAAAGTAAAAGTAAAAACAAAAGAAGGAGCAGTAGAAAGAAAACGGTTCACCTCGGCTTAGAGGCGAAAATGACTTGCATCTCTTTCCGTCCAACTTTGTTCTTCGCGTTCCTTATAATCACGACGACGCTGCCTTTTCTCGCTTTGCTTTCGCTTTCCTCGGTAACCGGCCTCGTTTCTTTTTTTTTCGCTAAGCGACGTATGCTAATACGCCCCAGCTCGCCCGAACTTCGAGCTTGGAGTGATGAGCAAGGAGCGAGTAGAGACGCCGAAACGAAGGACAGGCTGGGAGTGATTTAACAGTAAGCGGCGCACGTGACCTAAGGCGCGTACGCTGCCGCTACTGTCCGAGACTGATGCACCCAAGAAAGCGGTTTTCGATCGCCGAAGGGTCTTGATCACGGTTAAAACACTAGGAAGCGGCGAATACTGCGAGACACTTTGCGTCCGAGCTTGGGGGCGTTTTTCAATGTCTGTATTTGTTGTCAGCTGGACCGTCCATTCAAAATCTCTCTTGATGATGTTTCTTATCCCCTCCCCCCGCCTCCTCTATCACTTCTGTCGGGTCGGAGCAGAGCGCGTTCTTGTTAAACAGTAATCAAAGCGCCATTATAAAGTTGCTCGCTTTTTTATATATTAAGTAGAGCGCACTATGGGTTCGAAGGACGCACGCAGCACCCGGGCGTAGCTGATATGCTTAGTTGAGATAACAGGAAGAAAAATTAGTTGGTGCAGGTGACGTAACGCGTAGGGCATATAAGCGGTGGTCTCTCAGGGAGCAACAGAAGAGGCGCCAATGTAATGAAAACGCAATCGAGTACCGCATGCGCATTGAGGGTTGTCATTTTTTTGTCGATACGATGAGTTCAGCTGACACAAGACCGGGGTGGTTGGAGATCGCTTGGAGAGCCTATATGTGGTCCCTCGGCGGACATTATATAAACTGGTTATGGCCGTGAAAGAAAAAAAAAATGCGGCGGATTTTTAACCACTATAACTCACAAAAAGGTGTGCAAGATGTATACCCGAAGGACGCAAAGTCGCCATACGCCATACAATCGAACACTCATGAGCTTTCTAGTCGCGCGGTCTTATTTGACGCGTCGGCTCCCGCAAAGCACGGCATCGGAAGAGTTGCGTTGCGGGTAGAATGCATTTCTTCGCAGCTTTTCTTCAATGCGTACTTTTATTAGCAGATAGAGGTCCAGCAAAATTAAATATGAGATTCGTTTTCACATATCGTTCTAATAGAAAAGGATGGAATCATTCTTTAGAAGAAACACACTATGTTCGCGCATATAAAATGCATTGCAGTAGGTTATATTGCTATCCTCCTACTTCAGTTTCATAACCGAAAAGAACTACTCAATGCTAACGTGAGATCTGCGTTGAAACACACCTTTTTTTTTCTGCAATGAACACGAAATAATTACGGCGCTCTTACTGTCGCTGTTTTAGGTGTCAAATTGTGGAATTCAATACCCGGTGATGTAAAAGCTATGTCGTGTTTGACATTATTGAAGTGTAGTTTATGTATCTTTTATTTCTTCGGTACCGGATGATTAGTTCATGATAATTAGTTTCTGTTGGCACTTGACATGTTAAAATGTTTTACTTAAACATGCTCTAAGGATTAAATTTGTGGAATACTAAAATGGCAGGATCGATAATTACTGCTGTATTTTTTCTGTGTACTTGCATTTCTTTTGCGCATACGCGATTGAATATTGTTCAGTGCACTATTTCATTCCTTTCTGTTGTCCTGTAAAATTGAATAAAGTAGCTGCTGTTTTCAATGTTACTTCAATGCTTGTTACATGTTGTTGTTTTGTATTGATGTTCTTACGTTTCAGTTGTTCTTATTTTATTTACGGTCAGCATGAGAGGTCCCACTATATTGGCTTCACTTCGGGGCGACTTTCTGTATTTACTTTTGTCTAGTGATTTTCACAACGTAGTGACAATAAACATAATCTCCGCCAGCGCAAAAAAACAAACAAACAAAACAAAACTGATACTCACGGAAAACATATTATATTCAAGAAGGTTACCTGGATATGTGTAGCGCTGCTTCATTTGTTTAAATCCACGGTAAGCAAAGAAAGTAAGAGAAAGGAAAGAGGTTAGAAAGAAAAGGAGAACTTGCGGAGCCAGAAGTATTCATATATTAAAGATTTCCTCAGGTATAATTTATTTTTACTTATTCCTACATGGTTCTTGTGAGGTTTTTCAGGGATAAGATATTTGTACAATCTGCATCCTGAGTCGGTGTACTAATTAAGTTAGTTAAACACGCACACACACGCATAAACAAAGACGCACACACGCACACTCTTCCCCCCCCCTCTCTCTCAACGACATAAGAACGTTACGTATATTGTGCGTTTCTCCACTTTACAATGTAGAATGTATAAAAAAGCTCTAACATAAACACTGTATGACAAAGCGCATCGAAAGCACTCAACGGCGCTAACAGACGAGGACGAGACAAATGCGTCAACGCGGGTCGCCAGCTACCTACGCCCATCCGGCTTGTAGGATAAACGTAATCAAAACCACACACATGAAAGAAAAAAAAAGAAAAAAAAGAAACTTAAACAGTTTCTGTGCACAACCAGCACTGTACTAACCCAGAGATCCATCTATGAAAGGCAATTATTCTTCGAGAAGAGACACGGAAGCCATGTTGGCACAGTTTCCACCTTCGCGTCTGATGCCGCGATCACTTCCATCTCCCTTTAGTCAAGTGCTCTCCCAATACACCTAACGTAAGAATGATGCGCAAAAAAAAAAAAAGACGCGTTTGTGTCTCCGAGTAAAGATCAGTTGGTAGTTGGTGCCCGTGTTTGTCGTATCTGTCTCGTCGCCGTCTAATAGAGCCGTTAAGTGTTTGCGCTACACGGGATTAATTCGTTCAATTCGAGGTAATGTCTGAATGCTTTATAAAGCACGCGCATTACGTGTTGAACAGCTCTATCAGAAAAGTATAAGAGAAGGGATCAATGTCAACCGAAATTTACAACGCGAGGAAGTTATGCAGCAAGAAAGTAGCAATAACACGAGTTTAGTTACTTTGCAGCTCGATATATTGAGACAGTACATATTTAAATTTAGCTGTAAAGCAAACAACGGTATGCAAATAGCGCCAATGCAGAGAAAAATTGCATGCTGCTAAGTGTGCACACATAAACGAAAAACTAGCACGCCCAACACCGACCTGCTGCGCACTACAGCTTTCAAAACACGAGAACAGAGTGATACGCCCTTCTTTCAAGAATTAATACGTTGGACACGTTGCTACTGAAAGTAAAATGAATAAAACATTCTAAATCTTGTCTTCCATGCTCCAGGCTACCGCAGGCGGTGAATAAATTTCCATTGAAAGGAGAAGAAGCGCTTCCTTTTCTTCTGCAAGAGGGCAGCTGCCCTTGCGCAAAAGCACAGGGAGAAGCCCGCTTTAAGAAATACTCCAGACGGTGAGATGATTTTATTTCTACATTGCGACGAAAAAGAAAAAAAAAGAGAAAAAGGGGAAAGCGAAGAGAAACGAGGAATTCATAAATCAATAAAATACCGACTAGAAAGCACAAACTACTGCTCTGAGAAAATAATGACTGAAAGAGAAGAAATTAAGTTTACAAATTGAGAGTCAGTGGCTGCACGCAACTGTTGTTTTTGTCCATTGTAATGTGAAAGAATGGAGCGTTTTAGCTCAGCGTCACTTACCGCTCGCTTCACTCGCACTTTAGGCTCTCAGGCACTGCACATAACTGGGATGATAAGACTTTTTCGATGATCGCTTGTCGCAAAGACACGAGCGACGCGCGGGCGGAACGAAGAAACCGAGCGGACTATTTCTCTTATTTTCTTTTCTTTTTTTTTGGGGGGGGGGGGAGGTGGGTTGAGGGTGGGGAGTGACATTTGTCGCAAGGCATATGAAGTAAATACCAAAAAAGGTCAACAAATGAATCAGTATGCTGTTGCACGGGGTGTACCTATTGCAACAATGAATTTGCGTAATCACCTTCGCTTTCCGCTGAGTCGGCTTGGCCGCTGACTGTGTTTCCTTTTCCACATGCTGTGTCACCGTTGTGCACAAGCGAAGTAGTGTCACCCCAGCGTTCATGTGTGCAAACTGGTTAGATGCACCCAACTTAGTGGAATAGGTTAGAAAAGCTCAGAATCGACCGTCTAATTGGACCTCACAAGTGTCTAACCCCCGTTGGTGGGAAAATTAACACAAATGGTCAGAACATTTATCTACGAATGTATGCGTAGGGAGCACTTGAGTCTTGAAACAGACCGTTGCCACTTTCTTGCAGTTATGCCAGTAAAAGTAAATAAATGAAAAGAATTGAGCTGTTTCGTTCCACGTGCAAAGCTGCGACTGCGTCACCAGCGCCAAATAAGCATAACGCACTCCGACTAACTCACAAACTTTATCTCTCGTTTGGAACTCATTGAAAGCTCTGACTCATTGAATTCAGACTATACGGGCTCACGGGTTCGTATTAGCGCTTTCTTTTTCACATCAAGGAATCGCCGACTAATTTAGACTCGCCGCACGATGGGCTCCAACTCGATTCAGTTAACATAGATTTTCAGTTAACATAGATTAAGGGGCTCAAAACTCAACCGTAGTCAGAGTAACTAGCTCAAAATGATTGTCTTTAATCATTTGGATAAAAATCATACCTATATTCAGCTAAATATACCTAAATCTGGGGTCTGCAATGGCTGGCTGCTGGTTCAATAAGTCTGCGTGCATATGTGTGTTAAAAAAGAAAATGGGCTGGTGAGGATGGACGGCGTATACTGTACAATAATAAAAAAAATCACGTTTTAATGATGTACGGCTGTTATGCAACGAAATGCGTGTACGATAACTCTAACGTGTGTAAAAATTTGGTTATTGGGCGCAAGCCCCTCACTGATATGTCCTCGCTTAGGCTTGCTGGAACCGACGGAGCCCACTTGTCAATAGAGTTACATTCGCTCGAGACCACGCACTCCAACCCTTATATTATAAATTATTCCTCTAGTCAGTGGTCGACTCGTCTTAGTGAAACGGTGTGAAAAGTAGTCACCAAGCCTGCATGACCTAACCAGGTTTTTGCTGCATCTATCGCAGTGCAGCGTTTTTGCCTTTCTCGTTGTTCTGTTCTTTCTCCATCAAAACCTCTATTTCTGTATTAAATAGTTATACCTGCATGCCACAGCTCCAGTTCAATTAATTTCTTGCCTTTTTTTCATCAATATTTTAAAGTTCGCTTGCTTATCCCGACTGCTCTGCAGTCATTGCTTCCACCCTTTTGAATCCCAGTGCTTCTGGAAGGTGGACGTTTCCTACGGTTCTTGCTGGGTGAATATTGTGGCATTTCATCCCGATGCGCTGAACCGTTGCCGGGTTCTTGCTGCAGCAGACACACATACCTCTCCCCCGTCGCGAATATTTGCTCCGGTATGTTTTTTGTCCTCAGCCACCCAGCTTGGGCCTCAAATGGCAAGGCGTTGCCCCTTGTGCTAGCGTACAGATTTTCCCTCCTGATTTCTCTTGTCATGCTTGTAAACTTCCATGGTAATCTTTTCAGGGAAGGGGATGACAGTGTTCCACAGAAGTGGTCACTGCGCTTCAATGATACTGCGCAGCAATTCTTGAGGAGTGTATAGTGTCTTGGTCAGTTGTCGTACGCATCTCGGTGGGGCGGAGGAAAAGCTTCGAGTCGAGAATCCTTTGAGAATACGGGAGTAAGCCTCGCACGCAGTCTTGTTAAAATCACATGTGCTTCCGAAATTCACCCAGACCCACATCCCAGCTCCGATTCACTAAGGCACGCACATTCAGACTCATACCTACTTGGATTCACCTCGACTAGCCATGAGATATGCCGTCGGCAATGGCTCCGTATTGCCCTTACTAAAATTAATTTATAACGTCGATCTATGAAATATATGTACTTCGTATAGACGAATGCCTGTTCTGGTTCGATAGGATCTTACGACCATGGTGTCTCATATCACCGCTGTAGAAGGCCACAAAACCGTTCTTGAAGGAACCCCGCTGATCGACCGTCTGTATACAGCGCTGTGAATGTGCACTACGTAGGTGACATCGAAACTTGATTTTTTTCTTTGTTTAATCGTTCGCGCCCCTTTCGCTAGTGCAGGGTAGCCAACTAGGCACAGTCCCGCTTAATCTCCCTACCTTTTGTTCATAACTCTCTCGTATATATTGATCTGCCTTTTTGCTGACATGTCCTTTTGTCTCTGAAAAATCTAGAGAACGATCATATAGACAGAAGTGTCTGTTTCGTTTAGTCAATTTTTCATCTACAAACAGTCTGTAGAAACTGTGCGAAGCCCGTCTTAGTTTATAGAAATTTTCTATAGTCAAACTACAGAGTTTAACGACAGGCGTCTGTTGACCTGTTTCTACTATCTGCGGTTCATGTCGCGCGCGCCTAACTCTCGGAATGCGAAACGACTCGTACGTCGTGCTCAACTGTAGCTTCCGAACGACCATGGCGTGGCGGCCAGGCGTAACGCTAACGGCCACAGTTCGCGCTAATTGCTCCTGGCAACCAGATATACGTGCGTCGAAGCGTATACGCCCTCACTCGAGTAATGCCCACGTCGCCCATTGTCGGCGGTAGCTGTTAACCTGCACTAGGTCTCTCCTGCGCATCTAGGTGCACGCGCATTGAATCGTGGCCTCTGATAGTAAAACTGCAGTTTAATAAGCTCGGCTTTGCGTGACGGCTGTAAAACATGACAGCCATCCACCCCTCAAAATCACCAGTGAACTACGCATGTTTCGTAACACTGGCGTCAATGACTTGGTAACACTATCGCAATATCTATGAGATAGTTAATCAAGCGATAAACGACGACTTAACTGTGGCAGTAGCTGCAAATTTTATCATTGTTACGACTAGAGCACTACACGGGCCTGATTTCTTCGACCTGGGGCCATAGAGAAAGAAAAATACAATAAGAGGGGACACTCCCATAGAGCCCAGCGGCCGAATTGACTGCAGCGCACCTAGCCGTCGACGTTAAAACCTGAAGGACACTTCCGGTTTCGGTTTTGTGCGCGCGCGTTTTGAATACTAGCTGGTACACCTGGCGCCTGCTGCGCTGATCCCCTTTTCGTACGATTAATGCGCGTGCTTTTTATTTCTACAGGCGCGCGCTGCTTAGGGCGGGAAGCAGCATTTTGTAGGATGTGAAAATATACGGAAAGGCAGCTGTCAGGCAGGGTTTGTACAGCAGTGCCATTTCCAGAAAAGAGATGCTAGGATAAGCTTTCAATGGAATTCCATATTTATTTCATTCCATCAAAATAAAACACTGTGCAGTCCATGTGGCGTAATAAAAAGAATGCTGATACATAACACAAGGCATGAGGCTATGAGTACACTACAGAAGCTTAGAGAAAAACAAAAAGTAATGTTTATTTCACTTCATAAAAAAGCGGCGTTCATACCAATCATACATTTGGCATTCATTTTGCACGGCCAACTGAAAGACAAAAAATGACACACACATCCACGTATATTTTTGGCGTTTCGTTTCCAATTAACACACAGTTTAGTATGTAGTCTTGCTGAGACCACCACATTGCTTTGCACTTAAATATAAATCCATGGCCTCTACCCCCAAAATAAAACAAACATGGTATGCAGTCCATTTGGAGCATTAAAACGAATGCTGATACATACAAAACAAAGCTTTGAATACAATACAGAACCTTAGAGAAAAAGAAAAAATTAATGTTTATCTCGCTTCATAAGAAAGCAGCTTTCACACCAACCATACATCTATCAGCAATACACTTTGCGCGCTGCAAGCAAACTGAAATACAAAAAATGACACGCACATCCACGTATACTGTCGCCGCTGCGTATCCAATTAACCCACAAAGCAGTGTTGCTGAGCACCAAATTGCTTTGCCCTTAATTAAATCCATGCCCCCTCCCCCATCGCTCGTTCCACGAGCTAACACCCCCTACACCCCTCGCACACACATCGTCATGCTTTTGGCATTATATATCCAATTACCACAAAAAGTAGTGTTGCTGAGACCACCGCATTGCTTTACATTTAAATCCGTGCCCCCTCCCCCCCATCCCTCATTCCACAACCTAACCCCCCCCCCTCCTCCTCCTCGTGCACACGTCCTCGTATACTTTTGGCGTTATATATCCAATTAACAAAGTAGTCTTGCTGAGACAACTGCATTGCTTTGGGCTTAAATCCTTACCCACTCCTTATCAGCTCAGTAAGGTGTGCAAAATCAATATAGAAGCATTAAACGTTTCAGCCGGACGCAGGCAAGAGTAACATTTTTGAGGCAACCACCAGTGCGCACTGCTCTATACTCTGGCACTTGGTAAAGGTTAAAAGAAATTGAAATTGTTTTGAGCCTGCTGTGGGTGCCGTGTTCACAAGGAATAGCATTCTGTAGGGCCATGTCCCCCCCCCTCCCCCCGGAGGAGCTGCTGCACCTCCGGAGGGTGCCACCACCCACCACAACCGCCCCCGCCCCCCACCACCACCCACCCCGCCCCCCTCCACCTACCACCACACACTTGTAATGTATCAATAGTGTGACCCTGCCAAAATGCTATTCAATTTGAGCAAGGGAGCCCTAGCAGACCTTAAATGCCAATTATATGTTCATTGGTGAAAAGAAGTACTGCATTAACCTTTAACTTTTTCAAGCTGCACGCCAGACACTGATGAATGAAACCTAACTTTGTCTAAATTGCGGTTTACGAATCGAACATGCCAACACAGACGTATCCGGCAATACATTTTGACAAATCTCTGGCGACATGCAATGCAGCAAAATTCCATTTCCCCCACACCAAACAGATACTGATACAAAACATCACACACATGTGCAAGATGCGCTGTAGCCTCAATCACGGCAAGAAAGTGGGTCTCCATTTCTTGAACAAAATCGAACAATCTTTGTGATGGCACTGTCAAATTTCCAAACAGTTTGCTCGGTACGTGATAAGCCTTCAGTAGTGTAAAATACTGGTGCTCGGCACTCACTGAATTTATGTCACCTTGCAGCAACTGTCGGCAAGTGCACCCTTCGAATGATTTTGCCAGGAACACTTTGACCAGAAAGCCTGCCACGTAATATGCTGCTGAATCGTCAATGATATGCGACTGAATGTCTTTTGCAAGAACTGAAATGTCTTCGAGAGACGGAAAGTTATCAGGGCCAACTGATTCGACTACATCAACCAGAGAGGTGCTATTTAGAGAGAACGGCGACACTTCATGGAGGAGTTTAGATCTATCTTCTTCTACGTTGCCCTGCTCAGAGAGTTTGAAGGCTTTCTGAATACAAATATGCTTTAAACCACAAATGAACTGAGATACATTTGGGTTAGTATTGCAACCGTGCTTTTGTCTGATGTGCCCAAACATGTTCTCTAGTGGGTCCTGTTGGAGCCTACGAGTTAGCAGATAGATGAAGTTGTAATTGGCCGAGAGATCGTCCCAAAGATGGATGACAGCCTGAATTGTTATCTGCCAGCCAGTGATTGTTTGCGGCTGACGCTTGCCAGAAAATTTCCAAGAAGCAATCCATGGAAGCTGCTCTTTCAGAAATTTAATTAATTCATTTTGCCCCTTTTTTATGGCATATCTGTATTTCTGAGCATTCCTATGGGGGCTGGAGCTGTTCAATGTGTCGAATAGCGTATCCATACGGTCACAAAAGTTTGCTGTAGCTACAGCTGAAGAGGAAAGCTCATTTACATAAACCAATGTCATAATTGCAATACTAACTGATGAGCTCAGGACTTGTACAGCTCTGCTGACTTTCATGTTACAAAATGGCCTTTGGTATATGTGCCGCTCTGTTAGCTTTGGAGCCAATCGTAACCTTAGTTCATGTGTGGATTTGTACAGTTGTTCAATATGAGACCAATTCACAACTTCTTTCCCAATGAGCAACTCATGTGCTTGGAGATTGTTGCGGGTCGTTTTGATCAAATGAGGTACATCAAAAATAAAATAAACTCTCTCGCCTAGAACTTCAAAATATGGTTTCCCAATCGTGATGCCCAATTTCTGCGCCAAGCTGACATTTGACGTGCCTTGGTCACAGATTACCACTTTGACAACAATTCTGACGGCTTTAAGTTGCTCAATAATCGAGATTAGTAATTTATCAATAACATTTGCATGCCCTATCGTAAATGCGACTGGCTGAACCCACCTCTTAGATATACCTGCCAGAAGCACAACCATGGCTCTGTCGGCAATACTTGATGACCGCTCGATGCCATCATCTGCAAACCCATGCACAATATCTTCACCGGCATCATAGGTTAAGTTCTTTTTCAAAGCTATTTCATCAAACATGAGGGTGCATACTCGGTCGCGCTCATTCCATGCGTGAGTGCTAGCAGAAATACTTTGAATAATTCCCGGAATCACTCCTGGTGACATCCTAAAGTTGCACAACCAGCGTCTCAGAGTACGCTGTGTTGGCAAAGAGAAAATTGGTGCCAAAAAACGGTATGCACGGGGTCCACGGAAGTTCAAATGCAAGGCAAACTTTTTGAGCCAGATAGGGAAGCGCTTGCCTTTTCCCCTCTGCTGCAATCGCAGGTGTGTACACAAAAGCTTAAAAACCTCCTCTGTCACTGATGGACAAATAATGCCCAGTGCCTTCGAAATGGATGGCGGTAGCTTGCTCTGCTTCTTCTGCAACGGTTTGATGGTCCGCTGGCATCTTGCTAGCTTGGACTGCAGTCGCCGGACGGTCGCCCTAAATTTTGTTGACGGAGAGCTCCTCACTGCGCTCTTCCAAGCAACTGTAAGATACAAAAAATAAGCACGCATAAATAAAGCTACGTGTACAACAATTCGACAATTTCTTGATACAACACTAATTTACTGGTTACTTCATACTGAACAGCTCATTATGAAACTTTAAAACAGTACGATACATTCAACCAAATATAACCATTGTTCGCAGGTACAATTCCTACACAGAGCCTCCATGAACACAATTAAATGTAGATCTAAATTGCTTTGTGTCAAAGCCATGAGGGAGCCTTTCTCGCATATACTCATGAAGGAGTTCGAGTAAATAGTACAAAAATCTAACAATATGAGTTTCCTTCGGCTGCTCAACTTTTCCATTATTAACATGAACCACTATTACAAGAACACCCCCCATCTTGAAGAAAATCCACAAAGCCTTTGGCTAGCGTTAAATGAACCAAACACTTACCGGGATAGTTTCCTACTGGTCTTTCAGCTGAATCGAAAATGTTGGCGCTTGGGGACACCTCGGAAATGGCATCTGCACAAAAACACAGAGCAAGATATTACCCAAACAGCTTATGCATCCCAAGCATCCTTTGAGCTACAACGCTAACAAGAACTTGCCTGGCACAATTTTGCATTACCTCCCTCACTTACTGCCAATATAGTTGAAAGTACAAAGCAACGGTAGCTTGTGCGTTGACAATTATTTCCTAACTTGCACAGCAAGACCTAACCAAATGCTAAGCATCAACAGTTAATACCACTGTGCTCTTTAAACAAAATAAATATTGCATAGTTTATAAGTTGTACGTCATGTGTTTACAGAGTTTGTTAGAGATATCACTCTACGCATTTACAAAGCTCATGCTTCTGCAGACAAGCATTCATAAAAGCTTCAATTTCTGATATGAGAAGTGCCAGTGTCCACCACACAATTTTACAATGATACAATCATAGTACACATATATGGCAAATATATGTCACAAGAATAATCATCCTAAAAGATTGTGCACTTTATGAGCGTGCTCCAATCTGAACAGTACTCTTAAATATCGCACCTTGACCTTCCAGTTACCTCGTATGTAATGGTTATTCAAAGGTTATGGTCGACTAAGGACTTATTTATTAATTTCACTTATTTCGATATACTGCAGCCCAGAAGGGCTATCGCAGGAGTGGGGAAATACAATACATAGAATAGCATAAAGAGCACAGAACATCACGACTAATATACAATAGAAATTCATTGAGTGGTAAAGATCTTGCGTAACCAGGCATCGCACTCCGCAATCTCAGAAGGGACAGGGAGACTAAACGCTTCGGTATGATGGTGACAAGTGGACGTATTCAACTCATGGTGACTGGTGATATTGGGTCTAGATTTCCCTTACTTGCCAAGTAAGGAGAATGGAGAATTGTGGGGAGTAAGAGTATAAAGAAACCTGAAAGATTCAAAGTTACGACGAGAAGAGAGACTGGCAAGTTGAAGACTAAGATGGGAAATGGGCAAAAAATACCTGTCAAAACGATAAACGAAGCCCACAGCTTTCTTGTCAGATGCACTTTTTTTGTTAGATATTTTGTGTGCATTCCAAACGCCAGAGCCACACTTCAGTATTGGACGAACCATCGTTTTATAAGTGAGGAGTCGTGTGCTAAGTGGGGATGACCGTAATATGCGTTGCAAGCAGCCTAATCACTAGGTTGCACGAGTTCGATGTGAAGCATCTCCTAGAGGGTAGTCGTTATACGAATAGGTAAGTGGAGAAGGCGGAAAATGTTTGGTAAATGACATAGGTACAACCTGGAAGTTGATTTGCATCTGCCAAGTCACACCATGATTGAAGTGATGCAAACGAGTCGTTATGGATCATGTGATCGTGACGAGTTTTAATCGTATGGTACAATACACAATCATCTGCCTAATGCAGATTCTAAGAGGAACATTACTTGTTAGATCATTTATTAAGATCAAAAATAGAAGCGCACCCAATATTGAACCTTGAGGCACACTAGACGTTACACTGCATGTGGAGGATTGAGAAGACCTAAAGAGTACGTCATAGTACGTACTGAGACCGTTTGGATAAAAAAGAAATCCAGGTAAACACTTTGTTGTTAAGAATAACAGTGAGCTTCTTGAACAATTCAGAGTGCAACACAGTGTCGAAAGCTTTTGAAATATCAATAAATATTGCATCAATTCGATCACCTGCATAGAGGGCCTGATGGGGCCTGTGCGACGGTAGTGTATTCAATAAGCTGGGCTGCAGTGATAAATCCAAACCGTGCTGAGCACCAGATAAACCATTACACTCCAAGAATTCAATATGTTCGCAAATTACACATTGAAGTATTTCACAAGAATGACACGTTATAACGATGGGTCTGTAGTTTAGTAAGGACTGCTTACTACCATATTTGAATAGCGGAATAACTTTAGCTGTTTTCCAGGCAGAAAGTATAACAGACGTCGAGAGAGATTTCTGAAAAACAATTAAATATTGACTAGTCCATAAAAAGTCTCTAAAGAGAAATGCCTTATCTATATCGCCAGGTTAACCTTTTTCAGATTCAGTTAAAAATCAAATTCTACACACCCTGGTTTGAAACAATGTTGTTAAAACTATGCGTCTGCTCTATAAAATGTATGATAGTTACCATCAACAGCACAACGCTCATCCTCGGTAGAACTGCTGCCAAACATATCCACCTGGGAGGTCGTTGCACCTAGCTCGCTCACAGGGGTGTTGCAGCCAGACATCTGTTGTAGGCTTGCTGGAAAAATACCCATCATTGCCACTTTGTTAAGTTTAACTTGATACACCAAACTCACCTTTAGCAGCATGGCTTGCCGTCATGAGGGAGCCTTGCTCGCATGTCTTATGTAGGACGTCCTCACCAGCTTGTTCCTCACTTGCAGGACGGCTGCAGCCTACATTCATTGGCAACACTGAGTGTTAGTCGCAAACACAGGACACTACAAGTACCTTGCAAAGCAGGGTCTTCAAACATAGTGCTGATGCCTATAGTAGACTTTTCCAGATGGTCCTCTGGAACGGTGTTTTGATGCGATGTAACAGCGAATCCAACAGATGGTACATCGGCAGCATCTGCAAAAGCTAAATAGAAAAAAATGTTCACCTGAGGTTGGTTCAGGTCGAAATAATTGCCACAAAACTCTTACCATTAGCAATTCTATGAAGACACAGAGACGTACATGAGCTACAGCAAAGTGCACCAAGACAGTGCTGACACTTGGAACTTTGCTCTATTGCGTACCTGAGGAAACTGTAGGTACAGCTGTTCTAATGAGTCGCGTGCGACCTGGGTCCAGGAAATCTTTTGCAGTGAAATGGTCGCTGCATATCCTGTATGACTTGTACAACACACCTGCCGGCTTTTCCATAAGGTCGGCTCTGCGGGAATATGCCACCCATGCCGTCGACCTGCGCACATTTTAAAAGAGCATGTTGTATGGCACAAACAATAAGCATCGAGCATTTTATTGCATTAGTGTGTACATGCTTGACAATTCAGGAATTTAAAATGCGCTACATTAGTTATAAAAAAAAATTTTGTACACTAGTTTTGAAATTGCCGAACAGCTGTAGGGGCCTCTAGAATGTTCCACTTAATACGATAGAATGTTTCATTTTGCAAATTTTCTATAACAAGATACTCACAAAGAGGTACACAACACTTAAGTTACAGGTACAATGGTACGCTTATACCACAAAAAAAAAAGATGCATTTGCTGCAATGTGTAAATGCTCATGATTTTTTAAGAATCCCAAACTGATTCCAGAGCGTACACATTATGCCCCTCACTGGATTACTTCAGCTAAATAAATGTTATAATCGGGCGACATTGCTGCATATTTTCATTAAAGCAGCAGAAACAGTGCGCTGCTAAATTGCAACACAACAAACCTGCTGTCCTGTGGGATACGAGAAAAACTGGTGCCGGGCTTCTTTCTCGTTCTTCCATTGTTTTGGCACCACTGTACACAACAGTAACTGCCGTACGAGCCACTACAGGAGGACATCTGTTGAGAAACGTAAATGACAAGCATGTGTCATTGATGTAAAGCGCTTGAAGAGGCGACATGCGCGAAAGCGGCGAACAGACGAGATTACGAACAAAGGCAATTAGCTTTAACATTTTTAATTTAACAAAACATAAGTTACAGTAACGTTGGGCGCCAGAGGAAGGGCCGCAAATTTATCTTGCTAGATGCATTTAAAGCGCGAAGGCCGAGCTGCTTTTTGCTGCGTCACGACAGGCGCGGCGAGCGGGCTTCAAAATAATTTTCAACAATGTTGGGCGTCAGAGAAAGAAAAGCGCCATGAACTTGTCAGTGCATTAAAGCGCGAAACCGCGCACCACGGCAGAGCTACTTTTCGGTAACTGCGTCGCAGCGCCAGGCGCACCCACTGCGCTTGAAAAGTACCCCAAAAAGTAACCAATTTAGTCACAATAATGTTGGGGGTCAGCGAAAGCGCCAATATCAGTAGACGCGAAACTGCGTCGCAGCGACGCAGCGTCACAGCACCCTGTGCGACTAGCGTCTATGCTAGCGTCGCGTGCCCAAAAACTACTGAAATTAGTTAAAATTAGTTGAGGCTTACAGGAAGCGTCGCAAACATCTCCCAGAACGATTCTTTAATTAAAATTAACTGCTCCACGACGGCCACGCTGTTTTTCGTTAACTGCATCACAAGTCTAGACTAGGTGCCAGATAAGCCTAATTGCTCGAAATGCGTCGCAGACTGTCAAAGAAAGTTTCTCACCTTGCCGTTGTCCACTAGTGCAATTTCGTCATGTCGCAGTTCCGAACGAACGCTAGAATTCGCCGGGTGCCCATGAAACCAGGCTAAATCCCAAAACAGAAAAACAGTCACACGGGTGAGCAAACAGTCCAACGCTCAGATACACGGCCGGTCGCTCTCGCTTCGGCGGCGTGTCTGACGAATGACGCAAACATCTGCCTCGTCATTCGCCCGTTCGCCTGTCGCTAGGCAACGGAAGTAAGCCGCAAAGTTTAACTTAATTTATACGCAGATATTTTTAATTTTTCCGGGAAAGAATAAAATAAATTAAACAATTGCTGTTAATCTCATTTCACATTCTTCTTTTTCTCGATGCTCGCGACCCCAATTCGTCGATGTTAAAAGTATAGCGTGACGTGTTTCCTGTTTCCAATTTTCGCCGAGTGTCCGCTCTTGTTCAATTCCCTTTCTCTATGCTGGGGCCCTATAACGTAAAACTATTCCAATACGTTTCTATTCCAATCTCCTGACGTCAAATTTGCGTAACCACCGACACAAGCACCGGGCGGTCACCCGCAGGGTCGTCTGAACAGACCAATCAAACGCTCTCCTCGTTCATAGGAGGTCACTTTTGTTTGCTTGAAAAACTAATAACATTGCCTGCACTGAGCGGCTTGTTGTATCTAATTGGCTGACAAGAGGCAAGGAAAATGTCCAAGTGGAGAGGGATTCACTGGCGCAGAGCCAGTGCACTGAACATTGATAACCGGATGAAGAGGGTGGTGCCGGCGTCTGCGATTGGTCGGCTTTCCCTTACTTAGCTTGTGGTGGCTGGTCGAAAATCACTGCGGCATGCAACGGAAGCTTAAAGGTACGGACACACTAGCGGCAAAACGCGCGCGGCGCGCCGCCGCCGGCGCGCCGCGTGCCGCGAAACCTGCCGCGGAACCGGTTTGGTCTGCCGCGCAGAGGATGGGTGCAGGACCCATTTTCGGCGGCTTGCCGCGTGCCGCGAACCAATGAGAGGCGTCCGGGCTTTCTCCTAAGCGCCACCTCTTGGCTACTGCCGAAGTTACTTCCAGCGGCGGCGGCGGCGGCGGAACCACGATCGACGACCGAGTGCTCCGAGCCAGCCGCGACTGCTTTGTGTGCATCCACGTGCTCGTGTGCATCCACGGTGTAAAATGAATCTGAACCGGCAGAATATGATGGAGCAATTTCTAGAGACTGTTCGCTTGTTCCCCTTTCTATACGATAAAACCCATCCGGATTATAAAGACAAGGACGCGAAAATGAACCGGTGGGTGATCATCGGCAAAACATTCGATCTGACTGGTGAGTTGTTTTCATTCTTTATCTGAGCTTCCGCTGAATGTTCACGTCGGCAGGAATGTGCGGGGGTGAGCACACTTGTTTAGAGTGCTCTAGCGGTGTGCTGCGGAGCAAATGAGATGGAATCTCGGTTTCCTACGGGCATGGTGATTTTGCCTGAGCGGTTCGCATGTCGTACCAGGCTGCGCGCTTCGTACAGCGCCGCCTGAGCACTCAAACAAGTGGCTCATCTTTTCATTTTGCAACCTTTCTTGGTGATAAACATTGGCATTTCTGCAGGACCGCAAGCAGCCGCAAAATTTAAAAACGTGAAAGATCGGTGGCTGAAAATTGTGTCGGCGTTGGAGGGGGCCCGGAAAAGTGGCGCCGGAGGAGAGGCCGCAAAGGTCCCCACGAAGTGGCCACTTTTTGACATTGTGGATGGCATGCTGAGGCACACGCCACATTATGCGGAAAGGTAAAAAAAAGGCAACTTAGTTGCGTAGCCATCTGCGCCAACTCAAGCCTGGCATTGATAACTTCACTACTGTCACCTATCCTACCACTATTTTTTAAGCCGCTTTTTTCGTGTTTAATATCTTTTTACCTGCTTTGACTGCCCAAGCATCTGTGTTTTTAAGAATGTATTCCCTTCAGCTGCGCTGGTAGCTTCGCTATTGTAATTTTCACATTACCTTTTTCCTGGCGAGAAATCTGCAGGGATTGCATCAAAACAGCTCAAATTTTATATTTCAGGTCTTCATCAAATGTGCCCCCAGAAGAGGACGTGTACGTTAAGTCTTCTTTCCATAAGTGCAACTTCAGTTCACAAAGCTTCAAGTGATTTAATTTGTTATGCATCTGTGCTTTTGTGCAGCTCCATTCCGCCATCTCCTATGTCATCGAACAGCCCTTCCAGTCCGAGTGTGGTGGCCAGGTGTGCACCTCATTGTTTGCTTACCATAACGGTTACTGCAGTGAAACAGTTTATTTACAACATTGTCATTTCATTCACCTGTGCAGCTGTATATCAAGCCCGGCTGCTATGCTTTTTCAAGAAATGTAAGCTGTACTAATTGTGGTGTCATTATCCACCAATAGTAGTAACATCCTATGTCTTTATATAATGCAGGTACACTGACAGCCCCAATGATTTCATTGATGAAGACGAATTGAGGTGGGTGGTGATTTTCAGTTTTCCTAGCTGTGGTGCATCACAGGTTCCATATCAATACACCCTTTCCACAAGCCTTTCATGTATAAGAGTGCGTCCACTCTATTATGCACTGTTATGCTGCACTCCCATAGAAGAGGATTAGTTTTATGTGCATACAGATCTTGGCTTAGTTGCTGTCATGATTCACCGCAGGTGTGCAGTTTCAAGTGAATCACATACTCAACACTGCATTGCAATGTGCTGAAAAAAACGTTTAAGTGTCCTATTTAATGACTGCACGTCTAAAAACTGCAACAAGGTGTGAAACCAAGCTTTCGGGTACTAGATGAGTGTGATGTGTCTTGCTCCTTTTCATAGCATTGCAAGAAGACAACATGTTTTTTGCACGGCATAAATCGCAACATATTTATTTTTTCTATAGGCTCCCCAGCACATCAGAAGGTGCGGCATCTGCTGCTGGCTCTTCAGGGTAAGTTAGTGTTCACTTCCTTGTGTCGGAATATGACACCATAACAAACATTTTTTTGAGGCAGGTTGTCACCTTCACAAGCAGGAGCCGCTGCCCCAGATCCAGGGTAAGAAAGCTGTGCGCACTTTCTTTGATTGGAAGCAGACATACTTTTCCAGTGCATTTCTTGAGTGTAATGATGTGGCCTGTCCTGCAGGTCTGCCAAAAGGAGAGCAGCCAATGGACGTTCCTCTAGGTACTGGCATGGTTCACATTTCCTGCAGTATTTGAATGATAATCAGTGATTGCAAGAAAACATTGCGCTGATATATTTATATGCAGGACCAAAAGGCAGCAGTCTGACAGCTTCGACGAAGCAGTGAAAGATGTCTTGGGCAGCTGCTCAGCTACGCTGTTGGAATTAAAAAAAAAAAAAGAAATGCCTGCACCGACAGATGACAGCGAGGATGCAGCAAACTGGATAGCTGCTAAGCTGAGGATGCTACCAAATAAAAAAAGATGCGAGGTGACATTCAAGATCCACAAGCTGCTGTATGAAGCCGAAATGGAGCAGTACGAATAAATGAAATGTGAAGTGCAAGCAATCGATCATATTTTTCTATGAAAGCAAGCAATTTCGGCTTTCTTTTGATATGATAGTGTTTGTGCATGCTGACAAGCAGTTGCCTGTTATCGGAAATTACCTGCCGTCCTGCACGGGTCACGACACTTTCCTGCCATGGCACCTGGCCGTCACTCATGAAGTAGGATGCCAGTCTAACCCTTACTTCCAATGCAGCCCTGTAACAGTGAAA
Organism: Dermacentor albipictus; assembly: GCF_038994185.2. Classification (NCBI taxonomy): domain Eukaryota; kingdom Metazoa; phylum Arthropoda; class Arachnida; order Ixodida; family Ixodidae; genus Dermacentor; species Dermacentor albipictus. The sequence goes on along the minus strand of NC_091822.1, from coordinate 146,817,992 downwards.
AGCACGAGATGTTCAACCTTTTCCTTCAGCTTATTGTGCCTGTCTGACTGAGGTCAGAGAGAGAGAGAGAGAGAAAAAACATTTATTTGGACCACCGAGGTGGTTGCTCTTGAGGTCGAGTGGGTGGGGTCCTCATTCCAGGACTCCACTGGCCGTGGCTGCTCGACGTACTTGCTGGACGAGAGCTTCTTGTCCCGCCAGAGGTCACAGTTCTAATGGGTGTGTTTTACTCCTCGTCGTTAGCTGTACCCACTGACTTTGTTCAAAACATGCACTACGCATGTATTTTTGCACTGTTACAACTCTTAACGCAAACTCTAATGAACAAGATCTTATGCCAAGTGTTATTGATGAGCTTCAATTGCTCTAATGTAAATAAAGCAGGAAATGCAAACTATTACTGATTTCATGCCTTCATGGAAATAATTACCGAGCATAGTGGTAGCCCTGGTCTGTCCATCCAGGAAGGGCACTGCTGTCGTTCCTCCATGCCCCATTTGTGACATTTCCCTCCCAGTCTTCATGGTCAACAAATCCAGGAGGGTTGTACGTTGTCCTTGCGAACACCGAATCTTTCATCAGAAAATTGTGAAGCGCCACACATGCCCTTACAATGTTCTCAGTAGTTTCTTCTGACGCTCGAAAAGGTCTCTTCAGTATTCGCCACCTACTAGCCAGGATGCCAAAACTGTTTTCTATGAGCCTCCTTGCACGACTCAGCCGGTAATTGAACACTGCCCTCTTCAAGTACTCGCTATACTGGCTGACCCTGTAGGCATGAAGAGCTAGAAAAACAAATGTTCAGGGCATTAAAATTACAGCATACATGTACATACTTAGATGAAAAATGCAACAGCACTAATTTCAAATCATTTAAATAACTGGCAGCTGTGGCACCTGCTGAATACAACAAGAAAAAACTGTTCCTACATCTAATGTCCTCTAGGTGCCTCTTTCCAGTGCAGCCAATTTGAAATGCTACATAAACTGATATTATACGGGTTCTTATTAATTTTTGCATGCTTACGTTGTGCTAAAGAAATGCTACATAGGGCCACCTTTGGCTGAATTGCACAACTTGTGATTTTCAGTATATTATCCTGTAAGAAAAACAGGATAGAAGTGCTCATGCATTTGCTTACAATCATGCAATTAAACCTTGTATGTCAGCATTACATTTTATTACTGCATCATACTATTGCTTTCGCACAAAATGCAGCATAACATGTAAATTATCAGTAATAAAAGTATTTTAATACACTCATATTGCACTGCATACATGAAATTTAGTCCTCTGCACCATTTCTTTTTCCATGCAGGAACAACCTTTCCTTGTAGGACTTACTATGTAGAAGGGTTGAAATCTGGGCCTATGTACATCTAGCCTGCATGCATGTACTATGTACATGCATGCAGGCTAGACTGCATTTGTAAATGTTTTGTAGAAATTGTTTGACCATTTTTACCGTATGCATGCATTGCACGAAACTGTATCTGCTATGGAAAACAGTGGCAACAGTAACACAGTACAGCTGCATTGATATTTCATCTCGGCAATCAGAGGAACATGTCAGCGTTAAAAGTAATTGAAGCAACTTGCCACGTCGAGGATAAGGCCGCATGAGAAAAGGCTTCAATGGAAAGGCCTCGTCGCCCACCATCAAGTATGGTATCAGTCCCGCTGAGCCAACTGTTGCTGCTGGGGGGATCCCAAATGTGCGCTCGCCCAATATGCGCATCAACTTCGTTCTTAAGAAAACTCCTCCATCGCTTTCTCCCCCGTAGTGGCCAACGTCCACATACACAAATCTGAAATAAAGCAAGTTTCAGTGCAGCCCATTTAGCATCTGTAGCAGATGACTTTCACCTTGCTCCTGCTGAAGTCACTACTGCGTTCAAGTCTCGTAAAAGTGATATCGGCGCTGCATTATAGTTTGACTAAATATACATGCCACACACAATCACAACTCGGATTACCATCTTAACATCTGCTGCTATTTGTGCAGAACCAAATATGTTTACTGTCAACCTGCGTGAGCAAACCATTGTAATCATACACCTGTCTACGCTATGCTCCTTAATTCGTCATGTAACTTACACCATTGAACTGTCCTCTTTTCTTTCAGTGTATACCAGAGCACTCTTTTTCAATGAATATAACACACTTTTTTCATGATTCACAAGAAAAATGCGCCATTAACGAGTAGTTTAACAAAAGTTTGGTTTTGCCATGAGTGCACCATACCTATAATGGGCATCGCATGTTGCCATGAGGACTGTGCTGAACGACTTCTTGTAATTCAAGTTTCGTGACCCTGAATTTGCAGGACATTCAATGCTCACATGCTTTCCATCAATACATCCAATGCAGTTGGGAAAATTCCAGTGGACAAGCATGTCTGTGGCAATCTGAAAGAGTGATCGGGAGGCAATATAATATGAGACTGCGACAAAACAATAGCGTAGTAATGGATAAGGCAACCTTTAGTTGTCTTATGCATTATGAGATGCCGGAGTTCAACACATTTGAAAAGTCAGTATGCAGGGGGCATTGGGAAAGTCAGTAGCATAACAAATGAGGTAAAGAAAGGCAAGCTGGACGCTTGTCAACACCATAAACTCTCTCTGCAGTAACAAAACGGACTGCACTTACTTTTTTCCATTCTTCTGCTGTTTGTGGAAATCTTACATAGATTGGCTGAAGTATTTCCCATAATGCAGCACAAGTTTCTCTCACGATCATTCCAGCCGTTGACCGTCCTGTCAGGAAGTTGAACGACAAACTTCTCATTGTGTCGCCGTTTGCGAGAAATCTGAAAAGCGTATTCTCATCACATACGTCTCAAAGGATAAATGAGGAGGAGAGGGGTGGGTTGCATCACACAGTGCTCATGCGGTATGTTTTACACAATATTTTCCGAGGGACTGCTGATCAGGCACTGTGACGGGACAGTACCGGGTCACGGACTTTCGGACTTACCTTACTGTCATGGCAAGTCGATCGTGTGCGGATATCGACTGCCTGAACGGAGTGTCCTGCCGCTCAATCACAGGCCGAACTAGGTGGAGCAGTGTGTCAAACGAGCTCGGCGGCATCCGAAGGAAGCTATAATCAAGAATCAAAGACATCACTATCACGTCACACACGGCACACTACGCGTTTAAAAAGGTTATAATCACTCACTCTCGGAAGAAGCCTTCATCTCGGGCGCGCAGCCGGGGAAGCAAAACATTCGCTTGCCCCTCGACGTCTCGGTAGCGCCAGCAGGGGTGCACCCAAAACCTTCGTCTGCGTGCCTTTTGCGCGCGCCGCCGTCGCAACAGCAGGGAACACACAATCACCAAAATGCTCATCGTCGTCAAAACATCGTCGTCTGCATCTGCCATTGCAGGAATCAGCGCGGTAGATGACGAGGGACGAGGAGCTGGCCTGCACCGAGCAAGGAAAAAGCGCGCGACAACGGCGATGTCGCGCCTATGCTCGCGCAGTTCGAGACAAGGCGAGAGCAGCGCTGTCACGTGACTCGGCGGCGGCCGCCGCGCACACAACCGATGTGGCCTCTCTGCCGCGCGGCGTTCTTGCCGCCGGCGGCGCGCCGCGCGCGTCTTGCCGCTAGTGTGTCCGTACCTTAAGAATGACGCCAAAACTGACCCTCAGCAAAGAGGAGTTGGCAGAATGAGGTGGTAAACGTGCCGAAAGGGCTCGGAAACGTTACGCCGCCAAGAAAGAAGTTTTATTTTACGCAAATACATCCGTGCTTTCCGGCAGGTGCGAGTACCCAGCGCTTCAGCGATGGGCGGCAGCCATCTTTTATTCCTTTCGGAACGGGGCAGCCTGCGGCTATTCCGAAGAAAATTCAGTTTTGTTCGGCATATTAATGCATCTTTATCGCGTACACGTCACTTTGACGCGGTGAGTTTGTGCGGTTTTGTGACGCCGCGTTACGGGCAGGTGAAGTGGGTGCAGCCCGAAATATTTTTACCAATAGCCGAGGGCTAATGGCGAAAAGGGGTCGAATCAGAAATAACTGTTTTTCTTTTTCCTGTCAAATCATGCATAATCAGTAGGCACACATCATATCAGATGGGGAGGTATCGCGGTTTTCGCGACATCGCGTGACAGACAGGTGAAATGGGCGTGGTCGAAAAAAGGTTTTGACCAATCGTGGAAGGCTGATAGCAGAATTGGAATGGAAAAGTATGGAATAGTTTTATGTTATAGCGCCCCAGGGCGCGGCTCGGGCCCGCTTTATGAAGGCCGAGCGCAGCCAGAGCTCAACCCGGGCCTGCAGTTCCAAGCCCGGACATGCTGGAGGAAATTTGTTAATGATGTTGATCATTATTGGTGCCTTGCTCTTTGTAGCGGGCGATCAGACGGGAAATCCGGTGTGTACATGCATTGAAATGTTGCTTTACCAGCGGTGGTAGCTTAGCGGTTAAGCTGTTGCGCTGCTAAGCTCTAGGACGCGGGTCCGACTCTCGGCCACGGTGGCCGCATTTCGATGGGAGCGTAATGCAAAGAACGCCCGGTGCACTTACATATGGTTGCACGTTAAATAACTCCCGGTGGTCGAAATTAATCCCGTCCCAACTGCGGCGTGCCTCGTAATCATATTGGGGTTTTGGCACGTAATACGCTAGAATATAAGTGCTCATGTGGTACATGAAAAGTCATTACAATAACAAGTATAGCGACAATAACACATATCAAGAAGGGTTTTTTAAACACAAAGTGTACAACTAACACGAAGAAAGCGGATAGAAGCAAACTCAGGGCATTCCCTTTGAGGCTCTTGTCTACACTTCACGTTTGAAACAGTAATGAGTACAAATTCTTAAAAGAGGCTCTCGATTAATAATTTGCTGCAGAAGATAACAAAAAGTTTAAGGCTGTATCTGGTGAACAGCAAGCAAAATCAGTACTTCTCTCAACTACCCGATGTTCAACACTGGTGAGACATTTGTCTCACCAGACAACAGACAACATTTGTCTAGTGAGACACCAGAAAACCTTTGTCTCACCAGACAACACTGGTGAGATAAATGCGACACTCGATGTAGAATTTCACGATTCAGAGATCCCCGCAGCTCTCCACGACCTAAATGGCGAATCAGCACCTGGTCCCGACAAGGTTACGAACAGGACTATACGAAACATCAATGATGCATCGATCACCGCTCTTACGGCATACAATAAATGCTGGCGAGCACGTCGCATCCCAGAGGCGTGGAAACGCTCTAAGGCAGTCCTGATACCGAAGCCAGGCACGCCGTTCAGCCTCGCTCACTTACGGCTCGTTTCCCTCACATCTTGCGTTGGCAAGGTGATGAAGCACGCATTCCTTTCCCGTATCAATCGCCACCTTGAGGACACTGGAGCCTATCCACCTACTATGGTGGGCTTCCGGTCACACCTCTCCACTCAAGACGTCATGTTCCAGCTCTACCACCACATTATCAACGACCAAAACTACTGAAAACCATGCCATCCTCGCCCTAGGTCTGGAAAAGGCATTCGACAATATAGCACATGCATGCAGCAATCATGAGCTGAATAAAGAAGCTCAACATGGGCAAGCGAAGCTACAAATGCATCGGAGACTTCCTGTCGCGCCGCACAGTGACCCTCGCGGTCGACAGCATGACATCCAACGAACATGCACTGGGAAGCACCGGCACTCCTCAAGGATTGGTCATATCCCCGCTCCTTTTCAACCTCGTGATGCTGGGTTTCCCAGCCTACCTCGACGAGATTGACGGCCTCCATCACGCCTTGTATGCAGAGAGCATCACCCTGTGGCTCGACAAGGGCAGCGACGGTCAGACAGAATGCACCTCACAAGTAGCGGTCTCTGCAGTCGAAACCTCCCTCCAAGACACAGGTCTCCGACTATCTCCACTCAAATCAGAGCTGCTCCTCTACCACCCGCGCCGCCGGCCCAAGCCTACAGGGGAATCGCACCAATGTGACGAAATAATCCTGCATACGCAAGATGGCTCCTGCGTTTCCCGTGTCCCGAAAATATGCATCCTCGGCATGTATATAGCAGCCAACGGGCAAACATAGAAGTTATCCGCAAAATTGAAGGCAAGGTTACAGCGGCTACCCGCCTGATCAAGCGCATCACAAACAAGCACACGGACATGAAGGAGGACAGCGTCATGGCCTCATACACTCCTTTGCAATCAGTCACATTACTTATGTGGCTGCCTCCCACAACTGGAATTTCACTGAAAGGGACAAACTCAACACCCTTCTACGCAAGACTTACGATATCGCCCTTGGCCTACCGGAGTCCACGAGCACTGCTCGTCTGCTACACCTGGGGGTATATAACACGCTTGAGGAAATCGTGAATGCGCAAAGAGCCTCGCAACTGGAACGCATGCCCCTGGTAGCTACGGGCCGGTAAATCCAGCAGAAACTCGGCCTCAATTACCACGCCCAACACGGTCAGAAGCAGGTCATTCCACCCGACCTCAGTGGCACACTGATCGTCGCCCCTATCCCTCAAAACATGCACCCCGAATATAACGGGGGCAGACGCATGGCCCATGCCAAGGCACTGCTGCGCTCCTTTAGTGGGAAGAGGACTGTGCGCTTCGTAGACGCGGCAGAATACCGGTTCATGGCGGTAGTCGTAGATTTTAATTCTCGGCTTACGCACGCATGTAGTGTCAGCACGGAATACCCCAAAACAACGGAAGAGGTGGCGATTGAGCTTGCGCTTACTGAACCACTCTGCGAGGTAGTTCTTAGCGACCCACAATCCGCAGTTCGCAACTACGCGCGGGGGCGCATTTCCTCCGAAGCCCTTCAGATCCTAAGGAAAGCTTGTCGGCAGCACTCCAATACCACCGCCATCATCTGGTTCCCAGCGCACGTCGCCACCCCCACCGACGAGGGCCCCCCTAACTTGAACGACGTAGCGCACCGCTCTGCGCGAGAACACACCCGCCGCGCAGAATCGGAGACCCCCTCTTCGACTTTGGAACTCCCGGTTCGAAACACGCGAGAACGCTTAGTCAGGTACAACGACATCGCCAAGCACTACCAGCTAGTCAGGTGGATATTGCTCCCACCTCACCCCAAACTGAAACGTCGCCAGGCAGTCGTCTAGTGAGAACCGCAGACTCAAACCTTCCCCAGTCCAGCGCGATTGCGGCACATTTTCCCCGCGCAATACCCGACTGCTTTTTGCAAGTTATGTCAGACAACTAGAGCGACGCTCTGACACATGTTGTGGGAGTGTCCTCTAATATCAGCTAAAATGGCAGTAGCTCCGGAGGCTCTTGCGTCGAAGTGGGCCGTCGCTCTGCGTAGCTTCAGCCTCAAGATACAAAAGTGGGCAAGCCAGCAGGCCTGAGAGGCGGCGATGAGGCAAGGCCTCCAAGTCCCCTCATGGGGTACCTGAGCCCAGGTCGTTAATCTTTGGCGGATTTAAAATAAAGTAGTTTCTATCCATCCATGTAAATCGTTCGTATTCTAACTTCGACACAAAGCGTAATGACGACGTACAATGTAAATTATATAATCAAACTGTCACACACCACGCTTCAGGCTATGCCAGATAAAAGGTTCCTCCCTTATTTTTATGAAACAAATATAGAAAATATGCTTATAGTAACACGCAGTACCACAAGAAGGCTGCACCTGAAAACGATGCCACAAGACTAGGACTGTGCGAAGACCAGCAAAAGGCAAAAATCTGCATGTTCTACTGCAAAAACAGCAGCTTGTAGAGGCGCTTCAAGCAGGTCCTCCTCTCTTGGAGTACCTACCCAGCAGCACTAAAATTGCGCTCTCTACTTACGGATTGTACCACATGTGTCACCTCACCTTTTCAGGATCTAATAAGCTACAGTGTATAAGCAATAAAAGACTGAAACCTTTGTTTCTGTCATGAACACTTCAGTGGTCTGTCCCTTTGCCTGTGCTGTTATTTTTACGCTGGTAGGAGACAGGCTTGGACAATCGGCTGTGACAGTGATGTGACGTACCGCGCAAGAGTGACAGACTGTAACTAACGATGTGTGTGCCGTGTTATGTGCTCCCTATCTCTTCTCCCCATCTTTCATCCCCCCCATCCCGCTCCCATGTGTAGGGTAGCAAACCGGTTAAGCTAAACTGGTTAACCTCCCTGCCTTCCTTCTCCACTTTTTCCTTCCTTCCTTTACGCTGGCATGCATCCATTTAACTTGATCGTACGATTTGGTCCTATGAGGTAATTTAGCATTTATATACGCAGTCAAATTCACGAGCACACAACATAAAATAAATGCACAAATACAAAGAGACACAGTTTCGTTACTGTTAAAATAATATAGTATCGAAACTGGTAATAGTGCAGTCACAAAAGCGGTAACAGGGAAATGGTTTGAAGAGCGGCTTCTTGTCATGTATAATTTATTTTTTCTAGTGGAAAACATGATCGCTATTGCTGGAAAAAAAAAGAGAACTTAATCTGTTTTTCTATTTTCTTTGCTAAGGTATACTAAGAGCCAGCTCTTTGTACGTGTCGCTTCGCCTTGCCAGAGAATGCGTTGGACTATGCAATGCATAACGTTCGCGTGTTCTCGAAGGCCCAGCTTAGGCCCTTTAATAAGGGGTCCCTAGATCGGCCCGGGCCCGTGGCTTCAAGCACGAGCACGGCCTGGATCCTCCGAAAAGTGCTTCGGACCAACGTTACTAGACTAGCTTCAGTTTTAAAACTCGGCGCCGTTGCGCGGAACCGCCACCCGCCCGCGCCTTCATAGCGCTGCAGTCGCGCCCGGCTTCACTTCCTCACTGGCCAGCTACGCGGGCGGGCCGGACTAAGCACGCGGTGCAGCGTTGGTGTATTCTGTGGTTCGTTGACGGCGAATTTCAGCAAGCATGTCATCCGTGGAACTGTAGCCTTCGCCGAGTTTCTTAATATCAGCACACGATGCCGACGTGCTGCGTACCTGGCTGCATAGGCCGCTATCGGAACGATGTCGACAGTTCGGCGCACCACTTTTTCTGTGCTCCCAGCAATGCGACGCTTTGCCCGGCGTGAAACAGAGCTATTCCTCGTGCCGACCGGGAACTCTCTGCGAAATCAACGGCACGCGCTTGTGCCACTGCTCCCGCGTTCGTACTCGTCTTCCACAGCGGGCGGCGTGGCCGTTCATCTTTCCAGCGTAGAATTTCACTTCACTTCTGTCGTCGTAATGGGGAGACCGCGTTTACGGAGGTATAAGCCATTGCTTAAGGGAGTATGAGACACTCGTGGTCTTACGCAACGGAAATATTTAATGTTTAAGAAATTTATATCGAAGAATGTACAAGCGGCAAATCGCAGGCGAAGGCTGCTAACCACGCCGCCGAGCAAACTCGAGACATCGAACGCAAGCGACAACTGCGGACTGCGGGCATACCGTAAGTGACGTCGTTGTCTCCGTCGCAGCCGCTTGTGCGTGTAACCTCATAACTGAGGAATACTATAATGAACCCTCGGGATTAACCCAGTGATAAACACAGGGGCCGCACGTTTCAGCTTCGCTGATTTACCATCTTCACGGAATGAAAAACCCGACTTCTTTCTTTTTTCTTTTGTGGCTAGTGTGTACAAAGACCAACCTGATCTTTCTTTTTGTAGTGCTTCTTTGGCGTCGTGAGAAGCTTCGGTGGGGATGAAGTTCATCCTACAATCACGCACCTTGGCCAGATATTCAGGCTCGTGAGCCTAAACTGCGCGAAACGTTAAGACGACAGGAAGAAACACATGGCATCTAGAAACGCAGCTTCTGCGCTTCGCTGTATGCGTTTCTTCCTTTCGTGCAGTTTACCCTACTCTCAGTATTAACGAACTCGCGCGATAAATCTTATAGCAGTAGGGGATACCGCCTTCTTGTGGTATCGCTAATTCGGACAAGGGAGAACGCCAGCGAGCGTGAAACACGCGCAACCTGTCCGCCCGCACGAGCTCAAGGCTGTGACGAGGCGTCTGCAGTGGAGCCCGATGGAACAGCGCGGCCATCTGGCGGCTGTCACAGAAGTGGCAACAGCGGCTGTAAGCGCGCGGGCGGGAAGTTTTACAACTGAAGCTAGTCTAGTAACGTTGCTTCGGACAGCCTGATTTAGAAATGGTAGAAACGGTAAACAAATCTAGAAACGGTACTATAGCAGCTGATGTATCAAAACTCCCACTTGTTCAACTCTAACCCGGCTAGGTTTGCCTCGAACAACATTTTTTTTTGCGATCATATGTACGCACTAAGTATGGCAAACATACTGCTACTTTTGCGGCTGTGGAGTTTTTGAATACCGTACCACTAAGTACTAAGCGATTGTTAGCTTTAGGAGCGTTTAAGAAAGGCCTCGTTTAATTTATTCTTCACACTTAAATGCTGTGTAACTAATCGGCAATGCTATATTATTGTTGTTCTTTGTTAATGTGCGCGCGTGCATGAATTTGCATTATTCATTGTCTTTATATCCTCATGGTGCATATTACTTATGCATACGTGTTGCGTTACTATTGTTATAACTAATTTACTTTGTGCTACGGTGTCGCCATTTTTTGTATTTATCTCCACTCAATTTCTAACAGGAAATCCCCTTTCAGCCATATGGTAGGGGGCCTCCTTCTGAATATGAAATATGCATGCCAATGCACGTATTTGATTCCAAATAAGTATCTGTCCCTCTTTAAAAAGAAAAAAAAAGTTTTTATTTCAGTCAAAGTCGTCAAAGTTGTTACGATTGCCCTCTAAAAGAATGAGACGCACATCACCTTTATTCGCTCCTGGTGCCTAAGACCGTCTACACTGCCTATTACACGAAGATTAAAAAAATATCAATGGTTTTTATTGGCACTGGTGTTTAGTCATATGTAGGTGCATCGTAACAGAGTATAAATAAACATTTCTGCTTTGTTGCTCGCAAAAGCAGCCGTTGTGCTTTTGACAACACTTTTTTCAACCGGAAATGTGTATGTCGAACAATACACGAGCGGAGGGATTAATCGGATAGGTTGTTTGAAAGGCAATGTTTTGTGTCGATGTACTAAAGAAAAAAGAGAAAAGAAAATAATTATTGAAAACTCTTGGTCACATTAGGGTTCTTGTTCGTACCAATCTTGAGGCACTGCAAGGAAAGTTATCCTTTCTTTTTTAACAAGAAACCATATGAAAAATAACAAAGAAAACCCCTATCGTAATGGTTATTCTAAACAATATTCTGCTATCATTCTGGGACTCGGTAGTGCTTATCAGACTTCTTTTGCTTGGTATACCTTAAAGTTGAAAGATTAGGCATTAATAAACGCTGAACTTGCTCACTCGTTTTAGGGCTGCATATAAATGCGACACCGGTAAGACAAAAACTACAACTCGTTTTATTCGCTTGGTTTTCTACCGTTTCCCGCCACTCTGTTTTCAGACAGTTACTCAAGCAAGCAAACGCACTCTTACCAAGTAAGCACAACTGCGTTTAATTCCGCTAACTAGGGTAGAATGATCATCAGGAATGGCGAATGTAGCGTCAAGCTAAAGTTCCATTCCGTTCATTAATGTACTCGGGGAAAGAGAGAGAGAGAGAGAGAGAGAGAGAGAGAGGAAAGGGGAAAGGCAGGGAGGTTAACCAGAGGGGAAGATCCGGTTTGCTACCCTACGCTGGGGAAAGAGGGGAGGGGGAGGTAAAGTGATAACAAAATAGAGATAAAGAAAGAAAGGATCACAGACATACAATCACAGTCGGTCACTGTCACCGCATAATGTCACAGCACAGCCCAGTAGCACTTGCAGCCCTATGAACCATCTGTTCATGCTGCAGCCGCTTGTCCAATTCTGTTGCCCTTAAAAACTGCGACAGTGCCTTCGTCTGCCTCTGCTGCGATGGCAGAGGAACTTATTTTAATATGCCGTCATCACTCGGGGAAAGGTAACAAAAGCAATATCACAAGAAACAAGTCTTGAGCAAGTACTATTCTTCAGTGCAAAGAGGGCAACGGGCTAAGGTAAACAATGCCTTGCCTTCAACTTTGACTCTTAAGAACTGCGGAAGCACTCTGATTGTTTTCGATGCACCGCGCTTCACTATTTAGTTTAATGGGCTCTTTCCCTTTCTTGTTTGCTTGTCTGTTACAAGGAGGGTTGTATATTTTGCTGCTACTATGGGGATCATGAGACAGACAGTATTTACTAAGAGCTACAGGAAGCCTTATTTTTGTGATTATGTCGCTGCTGTACTGTACCTTAGTTGCGACGTTCATGCGAGAAATGTGCGGCCAAATGAAAAGAAAAATTTGGAGGCCAGTTAAGCTTCGCCTTTAATAGTGGAACGCGCTATCGCTCAAAGATCCCTGACTACTTTTTCACGCTTCCCGGCAACTGCAGCTCATGTACCCGTGATGTTGACTGGGAAACGCTTCCGGCGAACGCTACGCACGAAACGAAGGTGAGCTTTCTGGTAGAAACGCGGCCTCTTGCGTGGGCCGGTCTCCTGTTACTGTTTCGCACTTTAAATATTTTGACCTGAGAAGATCGAACATAAAATGTATGTGCTGTCGGTGTTCTTTTTTTTTACATGACATTTGTTTGTGGGCTGTCATTCTCAAAATTCCGAATAACTTTGTAAAGAATGAAAGCAAGGTATGAGCAACTACAGTGATGAAAGAGTGGTTGGGTATGTGTGCTCCGAAATGATTCCTGCCCATAAGACGGTCGACGCTAGAATCCGGATGTGGGACGCCGACGCCGGATTTTCTGCGACACGGGGCCCTTAACGCTGTCGCGTTAAAATCATTCGAGGACGGCAAGAGATAAGGTGGTCTAGCGAGGGAGAGAGAGAGAGAGAGATAAAACAAGGGTAGGAAAGGCAGGGAGGTCAACCAGAACATCATCCGGTTCGCTACCCTACACTGGGCGTGGGGGAAAGGGAATAGAAAGAGGAAGAAAGGGAGAGAGTAAGCACTGAGTACGTGTGGGAGGGACACTATACACAAGGACACTATAAACGGTCTGTTAAGCCCGCGCCCTTCAAGTACCGCACTAGTGCACGAATCGCTTTTCGAGCCAGTGACGGGTGTGGCCATGGTCCGAGTATCTTTGACTCGGTGAACGGTCTCGAGTCCAGCCTGCGTAAAGTTGCCCGCAGAGAGAGGCGTTGGACATCGTAGCGAGGGCAGGTACACAATAGGTGCTCGATGCTCTCCTCGCACCCACAGAAGTCGCACATCGGGCTCTCGGCCATTATGCGTGGTCTGGTGAAATTAGCAAATTTACAGGCACATCACGGGGCCAGCTGGTGCAAACGCGGGGATAACTGGAGATCAGTAGGAGATGCCTTTTTCCTGCATAGAATGGATATAGAATAGACATAGAATGGACTCATGCTGCTGCTGCTGATGATTATCTATGTACTAGAAAATGACAGCCCACGCTATCAGGCCGAGTTAACTGCTTTGCAAGAGATAACAAGAGTGAAGATAATAAGAAGAGATAGCAAGAGGGAAGCGCCGCTCGAGAGAAAAGGAGAAGGAAACATATTTGACCTCCTGTTTGGAACGCTGCAGTCATCTCTTGTAAAGCAGTTCACTCGACCTTATAGCATCGGCTGTCCGTTTCTATTACATAGATCATCATCGTCGTCGTCATCATCATCATCATCATCATAATTATCATCGTCGTCGTAGTCGTCATCATCATCAGTCCTTTCCATGACCACTGCAGGAAAGAAGTCTCTCCTATTGATCTCCAGTTACCCCGTGTTGCACCTGCTAACTCCATGATGTGCCTGTAAATTTTCTAATTTTATCACACCGCCTTATTTCTCGTAGTCCTCGACTGACTTTCTTTTCATTTGACTGAATATAGTTCTCACATGAACGTCGCAACTCATGTACAGTATAGCAGGGACATAATCACTAAAAAATAAGGTTTGCTGCTACTCAGTAAATACTGTCCGTCTCCTGATCCCCACAATAGCAGCAACCAATACAGCCCTCCTTAAAGCAAACAACCAAGCAAAAAAGACAGGGAAAGAGCCCATTGAACTAAATAGTGAAGTGTGGTGCATCCAAAACAATCACAGCGCTTCCGCATTACTTAAGAGTCAAATTTGCAGGCAAGGCATTGTTTACCTTAGCGCGTTGCCCTCTTTGCATTGAAGAAGAGTACTTGCTCGCGACCTGTTTCAGATGCCTTTCCGTGACAACCCCTAAGAAGCAAAGAAGGCTTTCTTCTCCTGATTACCGCGCTAGACTTCTCCCATGGGTGGACAAACATGAGTCTATATCTATCTTCTTATATCCGCACGTCGCCCGGAGCGTCCGAAGCGAAATTGCTGCTCCACCCAACAAGAAACGCGCGAGCGCATCAGAGGAGCCATTATTTAGCCTAATTCAAGTTCGAACACCGAGCCTCACCTGTAGTTTCTGCCTCTTCAAGGAGCCGTTTCATTTGTTTGAGCTTTCCTCCTGCTCTATGCCACCTGGCTCTTGACATTATAGCACACATACACACCCATTCGAAGGTTCCGCTGCCCTGTACGGCTCTAATTACCGCTATATGCTCTCCTTCTATTAGGCGCAGTTGCATTTTTACGAACTTTCCGCTCTGTGTCTTTTTTATCTCTAATGCGGCTACGTCGACTTTCTCTGGATTGCCTCCTTCCTTATCGTTGGCTCTCTCATTCGCAGTCGCCTTCGTACTCCAAAACTCTCGCCCTCCTCATCTTCGCGGTCCTCCTCCACCGAGCTGACCTCCGTCTTCAGGCCCAGGTTTCCTCCCGCAACCATGGACCGACACTTTGGAGTGTAGCTGTTGTTGTACTTTGGCGAGCGGCTACCGAAAATCCCAACTTTGTGCCTTCCGTCCTAATGAGAGTAGTGGTGCTTGCTGCTTGGCGCTGCCTCGCGGCCCGATTTTTTTTTCTCTTTCTCTCTGCCATCGTGCATTTGAGTTTGGCGCGGTGCTGACTATGTTTCTTGCCTCTGCCTTCGCCCATGCCAGACCCCTCCTCCCCCACACCTCCTTCTCCTTTCAAACTCGTGCCACCCTCCTTCACCGCCATCGCATCCGCCTCAACACCACTCTCGGCCTGCGCTCAGATCCAAACTCGCCGTCAGTCTTGTTCTTTTTACTTTCGACGGCTTAATTACCTCCAGCCTTCTGCTTAGCAGCGATTTTCATTCCCGCCTATCCCTCTGAATTTTTTTATCCTTTCTTTCTTTCTTTTTTTTCCCCCCGAGTCGCTCTCAATCTTCGCCTCCCTGCTTTCCTTTTTTCTCTCTCTCTCTCTTTTTGAGCAACCCTGTCCATAGCGCCATGTTAGTGGTGTGTTACGCTCCAGGTTCTCTTGAGACGCTCGAGTGGATCGTTTTATACTTTTCTTTCTTTCTGATTACGGTCTTTCTCGACTTTCATCTTCACAGTACAGCCTACTGGTATGCACTCTTTTTGTTCGCTTCCGTTGCTTCTGGCGCACCAAATCTTAGATAGCTTCTAGGATTGGGAAAGAAACTCTTGCTCTGGTCTGGACACTCGAGACGCGGCGTCATTCGCAGAAGCGACGTTCAGAAATCGCGTCGCTTCTGGTGAATCGCAACGGAGACGAGAGTCCTCGTAGTACTTACTTGGGATTCTATGTGACCTGGCGCGGCCGAAGCTGGCGCAATAATTTCTGTGATCCGACTCTGAACTCATCTGGAACTTCGAGATGTCGGGTATGTTTCTTTTTCATTTATTATTTCTGAATACCATAATTTAGCTAGAGCAAGAAAGAAGTGTGCAGATCCCACGAAGTGTGGGAATCCGTGTCAATGCGAAACACTGTGGCACACAACGCACGCGATAATAAGATGTCTGAGCACTAGCTTTTATACGTCCTTCACTTGCCTTTATTTTTTACCTTCTCTTTAGATGTATATTCCCATCTAGAGATGCTTGTATTTTTTGTGGCATTTGCCACCGGTTAAAGCACCATGAGGAAACGCCAGACATCATTTTCTTCTTCTTTTTTTAATGTCAGCTTCAAATGCGTGAACCTTTTCATGCTTCTCTGTATACTTCACGTGGCATTGACAGCACGTAGTCTCGCCTTGCCTTTGAGTAACGTTGACGTTCCTCTGTCCTCCGCCTGGTGTTGTGATAACGTTTAGCGGCAGCTCGACGAACCTTACAGGCTTCCACTTCGTCAGCAGTTGATGCTTCTTAGGTTATGTTATGTTAGGTTAGGTTAGGCTAGGTCAGGTCCATTGCCATTTCTGTTATGTATCTGACTACAACGTCGTAGGCAATTTTCGGACCAAGTGGGGAAAAGGCACGCGTTAAAATCAAGTAAATGGATTAAATATTCATTGCGAATTACCGTTCTAGCTACGAAGTCTGGCGAAGGGAGGCCAAAAGTCTGCGTTTTCAGGTCAAATGACGCATTCACAGTTTTGAGCTATTTACTGTTGCCTAAGTGCCACCAAGAGAGACACTGCATCCATAGGGGTTACGACTGCAGTCGGGATCGTGTGTGCTGACCTGTCAACTTCGAATTATCCGGCAAAAACCAGCTTGAGGGTCGCAATAACGAAAATTTTGGCCCATATAAATGCATGATCGCCAACCTTAGGCCGTCGGTCGAAATCAAATTAACCGAAAAAATTGCAATAACCGTATTCAATGGAAAAAAAAATATGGGGTTTTACGTGCCAAAACCACTTTCTGATTATGAGGCACGCCGTAGTGGAGGACTCCGGAAATTTAGACCACCTGGGGTTCTTTAACGTGCACCTAAATCTAAGTACACGGGTGTTTTCGCCCCCATCGAAATGGGGCCGCCGTGGCCGGGATTCGATCCCGCGACCTCGTGCTCAGCAACCCAACACCATAGCCCCTGAGCAACCACGGCGGGTCGTATTCAATGGAAGTCGACTGTATCAGAATCAGCTATCACCGAAACCATCTTATTCAATTCTATAGATAGTGTGACCCCAGAGCTGTCATATATTTGCATGTACACTTGCTGACGTGAAGAAGTAGAGAGAGAGAGAGAGAGAGACAAAGAGGAGGAAAGACAGGGAGGTTAGCCAGTGTAAGTACCGGCTGGCTACCCTGTGCTGGGGAAAGGGGTAAAGGGAGTAAAAGGAGAAAGAAGAAGAAGAAGAGAAAAAAAATTAAGGAAATTCACGCAGTACCGCGATACTACGCGATACAACACTCAAAGGCGATCGCACAATTCGCATGTCCTTAAAAACTTCAGCAAAGCCCTTAAGGCCTTGAGTGCCGAAGCCCGTCTGGACCAGTGTCCTAGAGCCTTCTCCTCTGTAAAGGGGCGATTGTCCAGTTTTTCGAGTGCGGTTACGAGCACTGTTCTTGGCACTTTGTAGCTGGGACAGTCACAAAGGAGGTGCTGAATCGTCTCCTCGCAGCCGCAGGTGCCGCAAGTAGGGCTGGCGGCCATTCCAATGCGGAATGAATAAGAGTTCGTGAATGCCACGCCGAGCCACAGGCGGCACAGAAGTGTTGCTTCCGCTCGAGGTAACCCTGGTGGTTGGCGGAGTTGCAGACATGGATCTAATCTGTGGAGACGTTCGTTCGTGAACTCATTGGTGTTCCACAGATTCTGCGTGAGCTCGCGGGCGAGGGAGCGAAGACTTGTTGCTGCGTCTGTTCGTGACAGTGGTAGTGGTACAACGTGGGCACCATCGTGCGCCGATCGGGCGGCATCATCCGCATGATGATTGCCCGCGATTCCGCAGTGACCTGGTATCCACTGGTAGATGACGTTGTGCCCTTTGTTGATTGCTTGATGGTGGAGTAGTCGGATGTCTGCCACTAGTTGCATATTTGGTCCGTGGTTGTAAGGGGACATCAGACACTGGAGAGCTGCCTTCGAGTCACATAAGAGGGACCATGACTGTGGCGATTTGTGACAAATAAACTCTAAAGCAGCACGGATAGCTGCGAGTTCTGCAGCCGTCGATGATGTTACGTGAGACGTCTTGAACTTGAGGGTGATAGACTCTGCGGGAATAACCACTGCTCCAGCTGAGCTATTAGAGCAGACAGAACCATCCGTGTAAACGTGGATGCGTTCTTTGTGTTTGTGTTTGAAGAAGTAACTTGCTGACTGAGGCTACTTGAACAAAGGGACACTAGAGAAAAACTTACACTAATGAGAAAACTAAGTGCAGCTATATTACAAAAATTGCGCTTCTGTAATCACATAGAAGCCACTGTTACGATTAGAAGAGGCTCGACCCATCAAAGTCAAGTGGCAACAGCGCCTTGATGCTCCCGTGTCAGCTCGGCGTAACGTCAGAGATTTTGGTGCCGTCTGCTCCGGCATAGTTAATTTTTTTGATCGGTAAAGCAGCAGCACATCCTGTCCTCAAAGAGTCAAAGACTGAACTTAGCAACTCCAAACAAATGTTACTGAGGCGCAGTGGCCAGTTAACAAGAAAAAAAAAGATACTTTGAAATTAGTGACGTCACGCTGACATATCGGCTCTGGAGTTCTGACGCGAAATTCAGAAAATGAAAGTTTGAACTTCGATTACTGGCAGTCTTCCTATTGCCGGGATATTAGTGAAAGTACTGTTTTGCAAGGATACTTATTTGGTCGAAAGTTATATAGTGCTTCTCTTTATTATCGTTTAAACGCTCCTTCACTTTTAAGGCGGCAGCTTTGTTTAGCACTTCACCCGCTTTGGATGGACGTCGGCCGATCTCGCAGCATGAGAAACCGGGATGACAGTCAACTTGGGCTGCTAGGTATGTGCATGCTGCTGTCCTGCCGAGGAAGAGGAGGAAAAGGAGGAAATAGAGAAGGCATGGATGTTAACCACAAATGCGTCTGGTTCGCCACTGTACTCTGAGGGACGGGAAAGAGGGAATAGAAAGATGAGATAGAGAGAGGGAGTGGAGGGGGAGGGAAGCCGCGGTAAGCTCGCGCACGCACGCGGAGGGCCTGAGCCAGTCAAAGGCGTTCACATATCCCAGTCGCCCTCAGGAAAGACAAAACTTCCGAGCTGACAGCACAGTCCATTCGGTATGTGCCTGAATAGACAACTTGTCACTGGCTTCTGTCTGGCCTAGTAAAACAACTTGGGTCACTGGGTGTATGCCCAAATCTACAACTTCGGCACTGCGCGTGTATTGTTTATGTGCACCCACTCTTGATTAATACTAATTCGTATGTAGTCTTCAACATATTAAAGCTATAGCGCCTCATCCGCAATAGACACCTCCACGACGAGCGATACCGTTTAATGAATAGTCATTGCAACGAAGTTGCAACCAGGACACTAGATGAACCGTGGGGACTCCTATAAAGAGTTTCAGCTGGGGTGTTGTGATTACAATAATATATAAACTGTGTATGGTGACACTAGGCGTTGTGGTTGGCAACAATATTGTCACTTCGTGTGCCGTTTGATGTGCCCATAAGGTTTCGTGACTCACGGATGGCTTGGGGATGTGCATGCAGCAGGTTACACAAGAAAGCTATCGCTGGCTTCGACAATAGCATTCGATGGTTTGTGCCACAATTTCTTCTCTTTCTGTCTCTCGGTCTGCCACGTGTCCTCTATCCAAGCGTTTTTTCTTTTCTCCTCGTGCAGAGAGAAGCTTGACTCATTTAAACGTGATAACCTTTTACAGGGGAGTCACTTGTCTTCCTTGGTGATGCCGATGCGAAACCGTGGTGGCTAGAGCGAAAGACTCGGCAGACTCAGCTGGCACGTAGGCAAAGCTGAGAAGGAGAGGCAACTGGGTAGCAATAGGTGAGGTCCTAAACATGCCGGCCATGACGTCAGCTTCTAGCGCCTTCAGTGGTCCGTATCATGGCCTTCGGGATTGGCTTCCGTTATTCCCAGAAAGCCATCGCTTAGTGGTGCAACTAGATCATCCTCTACGAGGAGTAGGACGATGGCGGCGGTAGGACACCTGCAGTGAGTAGCAGAGGGGGGAGAAGGGGCGAAGTGCGGGTGGCCGAGGATAGCGCAATGCCGTCTCCGGATTGCGGCAGCCGATCACGCAGTGTGCGCCGGGCGCGCGAGAACATGTCCGCAGCGTTGCGTCATCCGACGTCAGCCTCGCGAGTCGCGACGCGTCCGGCTCGCGTGGGCGGCATAGGAAAGCCGCGCCGGAGCCCCGCAAGTCGACGAAATACCGCGTCCCGAGAAACTTCTGTGCGAGGATTTGGCTGCGATGGAATCGAATCACCGTCGTCAGTCGGAGTGGACAAGTACGCGACAAGCATCCGAAAACACGAGAACAACAATGAAATCGAGGTGTCGTGCTAGCGACAGAGAAAGCAGAGCAGAGTAGAAATAAGGTGTCACTTTCACGCAGTTTGCGTGCTGAAAACAGAAGAGATAAGATAAAAAATGCAGGAAGTCAGAACAGTGCTCGAAGCATCAGGAAGAAGTGCATAGGAGAAGAGATGATAGGTTAAGCGGATAGGATCAGAAGGTCACAGCTTCACGTTTCACGGGTAACCAAAGGTCGAGTAGAAAGTTCATGCTTATGTTACTTGTCTTCATGTCGGTGAATAGTCATAGAATGAAATTACGCTACAGTGCTAGCTATCATATTACAGTCACTTAGGTACACCGTAAGAAGCATGAGATTTATATATTGGTTGACTGCTAATTTAATTTAGCATTCAGCCACAGCGCCCTATTCGTTACGGACATGTCTCAAGCTGTCCACAATATGAGCAGACGCCTGCCGACTTAGCGGTCATCTAAATGCGCATGCTGTGTATCCAGGCAATGAACTTTGTTTATGGAGCAATTCAAATGACCGTGCATCTGCCATCCAGCCAGCCACCGCAGCAGTGGTGAAACGGCAGTGCCTGCCTCGTATGCGGAGGGCGGTGGGGGAAGGTCCTGGGCTTGAATCCCATTGCCGCCGACAACCCCCCGGTTTTTCTAATGGGTAACGATGTACCATGACCTGGCATTCGGTTGTTTACGTGCGTTTACGTCTCGAAAGGGCACCGTGCAAAGGTTCACCAAGGTCTCTGAGTGCCCTTCATCCAATCATAGCTTTGGTGAAATAGTCCCCTACGCGCCGCTGCTGTGGGAGGCAGACGAGTGCTTCCTCCGGGTACCTACAGGTTAAATAGGTCCAAGGACACCGGACGCTTGGAAGGAGCCAGTCGTGGTCAGCCAGTGTCTGCTCTGTCTGCCTGTTCCTCTGTTTTTCCGGTTTTAATTTTTTTATATTGAAATATTTACATCATCATTATTTTTCTAGGAACATTATTCATAATTACTTCCTAATCTACAATTGCAAAAAACATTCTTTATTATTTTCAGCACTAATTGACACGGAATTGTTTATATATGAGCCAGAACGGCCGATACTCGTGATTGCTCAAAACACCGATTTGGTAGCCTAGCTCGGGTGTTCGCTAAAGACTGCGTATTCACCAAGCTCTTCGCCCAAGTTTCAAGGCGGCGATTTAATACACACTGACCATCAGAGAAATCGAAGAAAGCGTTTCAAGGTGACTTGGCCTGTTCGTATATGAAATTGGAAAGCAAAATACAGTCGTTCGTTATTAAGCTGCTCCGTCGG